>NC_066581.1:365380463-365680463 GCF_024323335.1 Lathyrus oleraceus | reverse complement strand
ATTTTTCCTAAACCAGCAACTGCACCACACTCAATGGCCAGTTTCGCATCACAGTAGGAAGCAAATGAAGGAGACTTCTTCTCAATTGGTTCATCAATAGATAAAGCTTGGAATGGCGTTCCAACTTCATCCTCAGCATCAATATACGAGAAAGAAGACAAGTGGCTAACCAGGAGAGCCTTTTCTCCCCCTACCACGACCAGTTTCTTGTTTTTGACAAATTTCAGCTTCTGGTGTAGGGTGGATGTCACGGCGCCAGCCTCGTGAATCCATGGTCTACCAAGGAGACAGCTATACGATGGGTGGATATCCATAACCTGGAAGGTAACCTGGAAATCACTTGGTCCAATTTTGATTGGGAGGTCAACTTCCCCAATCACGGTCTTGCGCGACCCATCGAATGCTTTCAGAACAACACCACTCTGCCTCATGGGAGGCCCCTGATATGACAATCTGGAGAGTGTGGATTTTGGCAATACATTCAGAGATGATCCAGTGTCCACCAGCATGTTGGACATGGCATCAGACTTGCAATTCAGGGAGATGTGTAAAGCCATGTTGTGGTCTCTTCCCTCCTCAGGGAGATCAACATCACTAAAACTCAAAGTGTTACAAGTAGTAATGTTTGCAACTATACCATCAAACTGTTCTACAGTGACATCATGATCAACATATGCCAGATCCAAGACTTTCTGCAGAGCCTCCCTATGGGGTTCTGAATTTAGCAGCAGAGATAAGACGGAAATCTTGGAAGGCGTTTGTAGAAGCTGGTCTACAACATTGTACTCACTCTTTTTGATGAGCCTCAGCATCTCATCAGATTCTTCATTCACAATGCCACTCGGGCCAACTGAAGAAGCAGGAGTCTTTTGTACAGAGGAGGGTTTGGCAACAGGTGCCGGATTCTGAATATTAACAGCCGTCCCAACCGGACGCTCAGCAGTATCAGAAACAACAGGAGCCTTAGCCTGAGGCTTAGGCGCAGAGAATACCCGACCACTCCGGGTCAATCCACTCACATCAGCAATGTTGGTTACAGACGTTGAAGGTAAAGGCACCTCTACCCCATCTTCTACAGCGACGGGATTATATCTGAACGACACAGCTCGATCAGATGAATAAGGCACAGGGCCTGCAAGCTTGATTGTTAGGGAAGGAGAGACCTTCGGCTTGCTGCTATCATAACGAATAACAATAGGCTTGGGCAATTTGAACACAAGGGATATAACATTGACCTCTGGTTCATCCTCATCAACATTGCGATTTTGAAGGATCTCAATGGTACCCTCATCCAGCAACTCTTGAAGTTCTCTGCGCACCTGGTTACAACCCAAACGATTAACCGAACAGATGCGACATTTGTCGTGGTCATGCTCCATGTGGCTGTATTGAGACAGCAACCGATGTAATTCGACCAGCGACTGTCTAATATGGCTTACATATTTGACTTTATATTTGCCAGGGCACCCCTGGACCATATTAACAGATTTCCCATGCGCGGGCAATGGGTTCTTAGTAACATTCGGGCCTGAATCTTCAAAACTCAGAATGCCACATCTCATCAGATCTTGCACTTTGGCCTTCAGCTGAAAACAGTTCTCTACATCATGGCCCGGAGCGCCAGAATGATAGACACAGTGCAGGTCAGGCTTATACCACCACTGAGGGTTGACCGGTATAGCCGAAGGATCTCTTGGAGTAATCAGTTTCCGCTCTATTAAAGAGGGATACAACTCTGCATATGACATGGGAATCGGATCGAAACTGATCTTCTTCCTATCATAGTTCATGTTGGCTTGATTACTGGTGCTACCACGAGGCTGGTAAGCCTGTTGCTGTGGACGAGATTGTTGTTGACGATACTGTTGAGAAGATTGTTGCTGATTGTGTTGCTGTTGCTGATATTGCTGATGTTGTTGAGGCTGATAATTGTCCCGGAAAACAGGTGCTATACTAGCCACCTGGTGCTGATGACGCACTGGCTTCCTCTTATCAGAGGGTCTCTTGGATTTGGCGTGAGACTGCACAGCATGTGCCTCTCCATCCTTCTTCTTAAACGCCCCATACCGTTTAGAAGAAGAGCTCTCATCTTTTGCCAATCGTCCTTCACGGACTCCTTCTTCAAGACGCATCCCCATGTTCACCATCTCGGTGGAATCAGAGGGAGCACTTGCAACCATCCGCTCATAATAGAATGAGCTAAGAGTCTTTAAGAAGATCTTAGTCATCTCTTTCTCCTCCAGCGGTGGAGTAATCTGAGCAGCCAATTCTCGCCACCTCTGGGCGTACTCCTTGAATGTCTCTTTATCCTTCTGAGACATGGCCCTGAGCTGATCACGGTCAGGAGCCATATCAACGTTGTATTTATATTGCTTGATGAAGGCTTCGCCAAGATCATTGAAGGATCGGATATTAGCACTGTCCAAACTCATGTACCATCTGAGTGCAGCACCGGACAGACTATCCTGAAAATAATGGATCAGAAGCTGATCATTATCAGTTTGAGTAGACATCTTTCTAGCGTACATGACCAGATGAGCAAGAGGGCAGGTGTTCCCCTTATATTTTTCAAAGTCAGGCACTTTGAATTTGATCGGTATCTTGACACCGGGAACTAAACACAACTCGGCAGCAGACTTGCCGAACAAATCTCTCCCTCTAAGGGTCTTCAACTCCTTTCTCAGCTCGAGGAATTGGTCATTCATAGCGTCCATCTTCTCATTAACATCCGGGCCCTCAGACGGCTCAGAACGATAGATGGTGTCGTCTACCCTAGGCATGGTATGCACGACAGGAGGAGCAGCAACAGGGACCGGGCTAGATGTCGGCATATGAGCAAAAGTTGGGGCAGGAATATCAGGCATAAAACCCGGAGGCATTCCCCAAGGAAACCCGGCTGTCATAGCGTGAGATGCGAAATGAGCACTGGTGGCTGGCACAGTCGGAACAACGACCTCTGATATAACTGTCCTCTGGATAGGAGTTGCAGGCGGTTGAGCAGGTTGGTTCTGAGCAGCAAGGAGTTGCTCCATCAAAGCGCCAAGTCTGGCGACCTCTTCCTTCAATTCACGGTTCTCTTGTTCCAACTGATCCATAACTCTTGCAGAATTGGCTCGAGTATAGTACCGGTGAGTCAGCTTGTCTTAAAATAAATGAAGAGCACAGAGTTAGGGCAAGAAGACCAGAAACAAGGTACCTGCCTATGCAAAATGATGCATGAAGTGCTTGTGCATATGCTTTATTTTATTTTCAAGGAACCCTTAGGGTATTATTTGCAAATTTGAATTTTTAAGCATTTTAATTTCGTATGGAAAATATCTCATTCAATATATTTTGAACAAAGAAGTACATCATTTTTGATCAAATTACAAAGAGAAAAGGAAAATAGCATCCTATGGATCCCTAGAAGCTCGGGATGCTGGAAGACGAGAAACACACAGCTTCTTGATCTCTCTCTCATAGGCAACTTCCATATCTGCTTTCTCCTTTGCAAGTCGATCATACTTCCTCTTCCAAAACTTGGAAGACTGAGGAAGCAGAGAAGTCCAAGTATCATTGGGATCGTCGATCACCCGATGCTCGAGAAACTCAATCAGAGCGTCCTTCTCTTTTAGCTGTTGAAGCAATTCCTCTCTCTCACGGATCCAAGCACGTGAAAGGTCTTCTTCTCTCAACTCCTCTACACGTTGGTTAGGGAGGGTTGAAGGCCCAGCCACATCCAAAGGTGTAGGTCTCGGATGATCATATGGCATCAAGTATACAGAAGCTCTCTGTCTGACCCAAGAGGTATATGGCTCCAAAGCAATGCAATTCTTTGGACCTAGCTCATTCCTACTCTTCTTGCAGATCTTGCGCCAAGCGCGGACAAATCTGGCTTTCAGGCCTTGGGGATCTTTACCCTCCTGAAAGAATACACCTTCTAACAGAATGTTATGAGGTTTATCCTTTAGGGGGAACCCAAGCTGACGTCGTGCTAGAATAGGATTGTAGCTGATCCCTCCACATGTACCAAGAAGAGGCACATTAGGGAATTCACCACAATAATCAATGATCTGCACAGTATCATACACGCGATCATACTAAGAGATATCATCATTAGTGAGAGACATCAGTCTCTGAGACCACCGTAGACATCCCTTGTTCTCCTTGAAGACAAGAGTCTGCGGCAAGTGCGAAATAAACCACTTGTACAGCAAAGGCAGACAACAGACGATAACTCCTCCACCCTTTGCATTCCTCAGATGCAAAGAGAAATAGGCATCACCCAACAGAGTTAGAACGGGATTAAGAACTGAGAAGATCCTAATGGCGTTTATGTCCACAAATTTGTCGAAGTTGGGAAATAACACCAATCCATAGATGAGCAGCACAAATAATGCCTCAAAGGCATCCTCACTCATGGACTTCCCATAAACGGTAGCTTGAGCGATGAGGAACTCGGAAGGAAGACCCTGAATTCCACCTTTGGTAGTCAGATTAGCTTTAATCAATGCTTCATCTATGTGCAACAAGTCCGCATCTCTCGAGCGGTCGGAATACTCTCCAAGCCACTGAACGGCACCTGATCCAGAATAGGAATCCCAATAAGGTGAGAATACTCCTCCAAGGTAGGCAAGAACTGGAAGTCCGGAAAAGAGAAGCAGTGATACAGAGGATCATAAAACTGAGCCAAAGTACTCATCAATCCCTCATCAACCTGAGTAGTCAACAGAGGCAGAAGCTTCCCACAACGAGCTTTGAAACCCAAGGGATCTAATACATAAGATGTCAGATTCCTTAACTCTTTCACGTCAGGCTGTCTAAAGTTGTACTTCTTTGTATGCCTTTTTGGTCTTTCCATGTCTGAAAATTTTGCAAATAAACCCTTTAAGTTCCTTGAAAATTTTCTTTTTTCTGATGACATGAATGCAGATGAATGCATGAATGCATGAATGCAACAGTCACACTCAAGGATCAAGCAAGGCACACCAAACAAAGGTCATGGGAAAGCTCATTGTATCCCTAATATCAATCATCCATTTTGGTGGATTTAGGTTTTCACCTTATCAACACCCAAGTTCCATTGATATTAACGGTACATGAATCGGTTCAATCATCCTTAATATCAATCATCCATTTTGGCGGATTATGGTTTACACCTTATCAACGCCCAAGTTCCATTGATATTAACGATGTTTGAACGACTCAACCATGAATCACGGGTTTGCTGAGAGTCACGAGCATGGAGTCTTGGTTAAGAACCACCCAAAGGGAGTGTACTAGGGTTTAAACCTGCCAGACGTGTTCTACCAGAGGTTCCCATAATCACCGTCCCATCTTTCGGATATTATCGGAGGAACGAATACTCGTATTCCAAAAATATTCTCAAGAGAGACTCTTATGAGTGTAGTATCGCGTAACAATCGCATCAGATCTGACATCTGAACGACCTCCGCACTACGTTCTAAAAATAGGCCAAGATGGGCTTGGTAAACTACGTTCCTTGGATTCTAAGGCACATGATTGAAAGAATAATGCCTAACCACAAATAACTTGTGTGACATTATTAATCCAACATGACCTCCACCAAGTGAATGGACTCGCAAGTCAACTGGCTAAGGAATACTCCACACCAGTCAACAAGACTATGCCATTCTCCTATCCTAGAATGCACTCAAGTTCGGGTATAGAACTCATCTCACAGAGATCACCAAAGCAAACAGCAATGGTATATCAAGCAATTCAAACATTACAATCAATACAGTTATCCCAAATTGTACAAAAATATGTCAAATAACACATAAACAAATATCATACAACAAGGGTGAAAAGTAGGCAATACCACCAGGGAAGGTTTAATCTTTTCCCCAGCAGAGTCGCCACTTTTCTGTAGCGGTGTATTCGTCGCTATATGATTTATTGATTAAACCATAAGCAAAGTATACAAAGAAATCGAGTCGCCACCGCACTTTTATTTATCCAAAGGACTGGCTAAAAAGCGAACAAAAGCCTAAGAAGTTTTACACATAGAAAACTAATGAAAAGATCAGAGATCTGGGTAAGGGGTAAATTACGCAATGGGAAGGTGTTAGGCACCCAAAACGTCCTAGGTACTCCTAGGGAGCCCTTTTCACAATTGTTGTATAAAAATGTTTATTTGTTTATGACATATTGTGCAAACATGAATGGGATGATGAGAAAAGAATGTACAATTTTATTATTTTTGTGTTTGAATGGATGAACCCGTTGCCTACGTACCTTCCATCAAAGGTAAGGATCAAAACGCCGTAGTTCGGCTAAAAGATTTCCAAAAATTAGTGAGTTCATTTTTAAACACAAGCATTAAGGCTTTTCATTACCAATGGGAGAAAACTCGACCTGAGTCAACAATCCACCATGCGAGGACGGCTTCGACGTACTAGAGGGGTTAACCCTGTTTTCAGTACGGAAGTCTTACAATCAACTCACTAAGGACAAGGTAAGATTTACATCAACCACTATGGTAATTGAAACCTACGGCTAATGTATGAAAACCATATTAACAATGGACAACGCCACAAAACAATTGAACGGGTGAAGTTAATTGATTTACGAGTATTCACAAAATATGGTCAAGGTATGATTAAGATTGATTCAAAGAAGTGTTATAAAATGGAGTTTGAAAAGTCAAGGACTTAGGGTCCAGGTTTCTAATTTGACAAGACATGAAGATGTTTGCACAACATGTATTTCAAGTTTGAAAGCAAAGTGTGAAAAAGGTTTAGGACAAAGAGGGTATGGATAATGGAGTGTAAAACTTCTCAGAAAGGTTCACCTCTTGAGATCATATAGAAGATGATTCAAGTGTGTCCTTAGGAATAGGCAACCAAACAAATAAGCAAAACGAATGATACCGGAGGCCAATTGCTGGGCTTATACCAATCTCACAACAAAGGTGGATACCGGATACCAATAGATGGATTTATACCAGTCTCCTAAAACAAACAAGGATGTCAGATGCCAATAAATGGACTTATTCCAACCTCCTAAAACAAAACAAAACCTGGATATCAGATGCCAATCTATCTGGGCTTACTCTAATCTCCAACAGATGATCATAGGAATAACAAATGCCAACAACATGGTCTTACAATCGCATCCTCACATACAACAAACAAACAGAAGCAATGGACATAAGTAGCCAAATGAAATGGTCTTACACTTAGTCCCTTCCAAATCATAGGAACAATGGCCAATGAATGGACTTACAGTTATCCTCAATGGGTAAACCAAAGATGGATCACAAAGATATGAAATGATGATCATGCAATAATGAGCAATTAATGATGATAAATGCACAAAGGTATGCAAACAAACATGTACAAATGAACCAAGCAATCAATCAAACAAAGTCATTTAGCACACACTATAACCAATCAATTAGGCTCAAGCAAGGGTTAGACTTTAAAGTCAACTGGAATGGGGTAAGTGGTGCTCTTAACCTTAACATTGAGAGTTAAGGTGAAGCAGATGAAAGGATATGAGGGGTGTGCCTCATTGCTCTTATCCCTGGTCAGGGAGATCATTGAATATCAGAAGGTATGGGAGTTCAGCAAGTTGGAACTCTCTCCACAAGTTAATGACTCGATAGATCTTGGGTTTTTTACTCACTATGCATCAACACATGTGGTGTGAGCAAGGTGAGTGACACACAGAATAGTAGGAGATGGACTACACATCTCTTTTGTCTACCAATTGCCTTATCAAAAGGGCTTTTCCTGCTTGGGGACAAAAATAAACAATCACAAACATTGCCTCTTAAGGAGGACTTCAGACAGGTGCCTGGCTAAGTAACAAGCCAGGTCTTCCAGACTACATGGAGAAGAGATGTTATACCTCAATGCTAATGCTATCAAGCAAAGCAATAGCAAGTTCACAATGAACTATAGCAACTAAATGTACCTGTGGAAACATCAAACAAATTAGTATGCTATACGGACAAACAACCAACAGTTAATGCAACAGACAACCAATATAGGCAAAGGCATAAGCCACAAGTCAATCCCAATTGAATCAACTTCAACCTACAAAGCACACATATGTAATCAAAAGCAAATATAAAATGCTCTCAAGATGAGGCATCATCAATTGTGTAACTTGCATGTGCAACCTGAAACAAAGCTTCAAACATGAGATGTAAACCCTTAGGCCAAAGCCTAGGGTCCAAGATAGGGAAAAAATTTAAAACAGAACATGAAAAATGACCAAAATCAAGATTAATCAAATAAGAACAAAGTCCAATTGGTCTCATGTCAAAACTATGCACCAAATCCATTTCATAAGCAAATCATGTCAAACTATGCAAATTGAAACACATTGGAGTAAACAGAATGAACACAAGCATATCCATACCAAAATGCCTCAATAAATTCCAAGAAAAATCATGCCTAAACAGAACATATTGAATAAGCAACACACCAAAAATCATGTCATTTGGACAAAGGGAAGCAAGTCAATTAAAATCCCTAAGTCAAAGCATGTTCAAACAAGCTCATACAAGGCACCAAATCATGCATCAACTTCAAGCAAGCATAAAACAGAAACCAAACATGATAAATGAATGAAACCAACGCCATGGAAAACTTTAAGATGTCTATAATACACATGCCAAATTTCAAGTCCATCCAATAAACACCAAGGATTTCACAAATCATATGAGATCATGACTCACAAAAGGTTCACAATTGGTCAAACAGGGGAGAAATTCTCAAACAAATAGAAAATGTATTCAAAAATTCCAGGAAAAATCACAAGCAAACTTAACATCCATAAGTATCAACATGCAAAAATCCAGATTAATTCAAGTTCAATAGGCATGGCAAAGAAATTCCACAAGATGAACAAGAAATGGTGTGACATACATTGTCACACCTTCAAAGATCACATCATATCTCACAATCCAGGAATGCAAAAATCACAAATTATATACCAAAATGACCAGGAATGAGTCTAGATTATACATGTAAAATTTCAAGAATTTTGGATCAACCATCATGATTTCACAAATGAAATGGAAAGTTATGTGCAAGAAATGACATGTGAGAACAAACCCTAGGCAATCATTTTTTCCAACCGTGCACAAATCTTGAAAAAATATCCAAAAAAAAGTAGACATCATAAGGATCATTGTGGAAAAAATCTCATGTTGATTGGATTATTATTGAGAGAGTTATGATTTTTTTCATGTGGAAGAAAATTAAAATGCATGATGAAAAGCATGTGGATATGTAAGCATAATTGAAAGAAAAATGCAAAAAGCCAAAACATGTGGATGCTGGCAGCCGGATTCGAACCGAGTGGGAATTCAAAATGGGAAGCGTGCCATGAAGCAAAACGCGGTCGTTTAGACCGGAACCCTAGCGCATGCAGCATGCATGCATCGCGTGAATCCGCAGGAAACACACGCGAATCCGCAGGAAAAGCCGTGGCAAGCGCGATGAAGGTTGCGGCAAAATCCGCAGGAAATGTCCAGAATCAAGAACAACATGAAGATCTTCATGATCTTCATGCACGATTTTCCAGCAAAAACGAAATGTTCCAGAAACGTGATTTATGCATTACATCTCAAAGATCTAACATTAGGCATGGATAATCAACAATTAACACATCCAAAAACATCAAATCAAGCA
Organism: Lathyrus oleraceus; assembly: GCF_024323335.1. NCBI lineage: Eukaryota > Viridiplantae > Streptophyta > Magnoliopsida > Fabales > Fabaceae > Lathyrus > Lathyrus oleraceus. Next base: position 365,670,816 of record NC_066581.1, on the reverse strand, counting down.
TGAATCGAATAGATCAAGGATCACTCATCAAACTTCAAATCGACCGTTCTCTCTTATTTTGGCATGGTTTAACACGATTTAAAGCTCATTACAACCTACATTCAAAGATCTACAAGAATCATGCATTAATTTCATGAATCAAGAACATCGAATTCTGACCTGGTTTGAAGTGCAGCTTTGGATTCGCGATTTTCTGGCTTTGGAAAGGCAAAACAGATGATCAATGATGATGAGGAAGATGAATGAATGATGTACTTTAGCTCAACAATGCTCGAATTCGAAGAAATATCCAAATGCCATGAACATGCTCAAACTCCAACAGTTCCAATTCTTCAAGAATCCTCCAATGTTTGCTTCAACAGATCTTCAATACTTCCTGCAGATGATGATTAACACAAAAACAAGCAAAAGGAATGGTGAAATTTGATGAACAAAGTGAAAAAAAGTTTGAGAGAATTTGAGTGAATTTGAGTTTGGATCTGAAATTGTGATTGTTGATGCAGAATTCTGTTATGATTAAGGTCTTATAGTACCTGTTAATCACACTAGTTAAACATGATTAGCAACAATGCAATGAATTAGTGAATTAAGCATGTTATGCAATTTGGCAAAAATTCCCTTATGCAAATGTAACCAATGGAACAGTAAAATTTCACTTGCAGCAAGTCACAAATTCTGTTTTAAGGCCATTGCAATTGGTTTGGAGTGAAAATTATGTGTACTTTTCAAAAATCACTTTTTTTCCCACCAAAATTCAAATTGATTCACTTGAAAAATGCACTTTTTATGTGATGATTTTTGATGAAATGTGATGATGGATTATGATAAAGCATGTCAAATGGAGTTTGCTCAAAAAAGAATCACATGAATTGGCCTTTTGGTTCAAAAGTTATGCCTCCTTGAAGTTCAACTTTTCTTGAAAATGATTTGATCATAACTTGCCAAGCACACATGAGAAATGGATGTTCTTGGACTTTTTGGAAAGGTAAGAGCAAGGTCTTCAAGTTTCATGTTGGACAAAATTTGATTTGAAGCTTGCTTGATGATGTAAAGTTGAGGAGAAGACCTTTCCATTTTTGGCAATTGGAAATTACAGGTCACTTGCTATTTTTGGAAACTTTTTGTCTGACCTCTAATTCTTCAATGATGATGTTTGACATGTTATATGAGACTTGTATGGACATGAATGAGACCTCTCCAACCATCTCCCACCTTCAAATCCCTGATTAAATGCACAGTTGACCACAGTTGACTTTGCTAGGGTTTTGGTTGACTGAGCCATGTTCTGATGAATTTCAAGCCTCTACCACTTGAGATCTTGATTCAAAATGATGTCACAACTCATATGAACTCTTATGAATGATCATGGTGCCCAAATTCTTCAGAATGGCCACCATTTATGGCTCAAACGGCTGATTTTGACTGTCTTGACCTAATGGTTGCTTCATCTGCAAGTAACAAGGTTAAATGACATATTTTTGTACTTTTGGTTAGTAAACAAATGAAAAGCAATGATATACAAATGCAAAACATGCTTGGTGATCAAGAACCACACTCAAGATAACCCACCCACAGGGAAGAAGGCAAGGTGCACAAAGATCCTTGAGGCAATGATATGATATGATATGATGCCATGAGGGATCTTAGGGACAAAATTGGGGTCTTACAGTGTCTACTTTTTTATGGTGCCAAATTCAAGAATTTTTGATGTCTGGATTTTTATGTGGGAATTTTTGAATCAATATTGTGCCAAATTGATCTAGTGCATTCAATGTATTGTGAAATCCTCAATTTTGAACATTTTGATCCACTCTTTTGCATACATGACATTCATACATGACATGAATTATTGATCACTGGTTTGGATTTTTTCTCACCTGTTATCATCATTTTTGACACATAGAGAGAAATGTGACAATTTATGTCACATTTTTGACATTGAATTGGTGCATTTTTATTCACATAGCATTTGCATCATTTTTTACTTGATCTTTTGCATATTGAACATTCATAGCATAAAGAACTTATACAAAAAATACCAAAGTCATTGCATGCATTTCTGATTTGATATGAATTTTCTAAATTGGAAGTTCATTTTGTGCATATTTTTGGTCATTACATAAGCAAGTTGAGGTACTTGATCATTGATTTGATGCTGGTCCTTTTGAGGACATTGGAGGGAGTGTTTGAATGTGTGATGTGCAAGGATGGGTCCTGGATTGGTCATTTGGTTAGGTTTTGAGTCTTGTCTTTGTACTAGAGTTTTGACCCAATTTTAGGGTTTGTTCTTGGTCCATTCTTTGACTTGGTTTGGGGTCTTCTTTGTGGTGTGAGCCTTTGCCTCTTTTGCATTGGTTTGATCCATGATTTGTGATTCAATTCATCTCATGCCATTGTTTGGTTATGCTTTGTTGTGTTGATTGGATGTACATAAACTAACTTTGTATGTTGTTTCAGGTTTGGATACTCATCATTGATGATTGGGTTTGTTCTCACCTTGTGAGATACAAAATGAATTTGAGTTTTGACCTATTTTGTTTTGTAGGGTTTTAATTGATGTGGTGAGCTTATGAGCTTATTTGAGTGCTAGAGCACTTATGCATTGAATTGTGTAACTGTTAGAGGGTTTAACTGCTTGTCTTTTGGTTTTATGACTGAAGTACTACTTGTTTAGTCTTTGTACAGGTACCTTAGTTGCTTACTTGCTTTAGCTCTTGCTTGAGCATTGGATTATGGTTGACACACCACTCAGGTAATTAGCTTCTTACTTCATGTAGTCTGGAGTCCTGTCACCTTTTTGGCAGGCATTTTGCTGGCAAGTCCTCCTTCAGAGGCTCTATTTGTGTTTGTTTAAAATTGTGCCCAAAGACCTCCAAGAAGAGGCATGTGTTATATGATAAGACTTCCAAGAGAAGAGGCAATTGACAGATAAAAGGGATTAGTAGTCAATCCCCCGTTATTCAGTGTGTCGTTCTTTATGCTCGCACTACGTGCTGATGCTTCTGAACATGTGCCCCAGATCTTTTGTCCAGAGTCCGTCAAGTTGAAAAGGATCCCACTTTCTGGATCCCCACGCTTTCCGTGTCATGAGCTCACCCTGGCCAGGGTTAAGAGCATGAGGTCTCATCCTCATTTAGACTTTGATCAGCTTCACCCTGACATTCAATGTTAGTGGTTAAGAGCTACAGATTACCCCTTATAGTTTGGCTTGTTTGTCGAGGTTGATATGACCCCTCTTGACTAAATCCCACCCATTGTTTGAGACTCTTGTATGGATATAATGTGTGATACTTGTTCACTTATGTTGGTGTGTTTATTTACTTTCCTCTTCTCATCTCCATTTCTGTAGGAGTCCTACGATTAACTTCTGAGGGAGTTGAACGTATGTAGAGTTTAGACTTGAGTTGATTCGCTTCCAGAGCGAGTTAAGTTCTTGTTAGAGACCTCAGCTTAGGGATATTGATTGCATGACAACTAGTAGGCTCGAGTCTTAGTCTCCTTATTAGTTTGTTGTTTCCCCGGTCTCTGGTTAGGAGAGTGTTTTACCCCTGGTAAGGGGAACTACGTCGCCCTGATTCTCATACTAGATGAGATACGTACACAGGAGGTTGAGAGCAATCTCTCCGGGCACCCTTTTCTTTGTTTTCGTGTTTGCTTACCATTATTCTCAACTTGTGTTTACCGTTTTGTGCCTTTGTTTCTGGCATTTGTTTTCTTTGGTGTGAGTACCCATGTGCTCAGTGTGTGTGTGTGTGGTATGGTTATACATTGGGGGATTTCTTTTGATATTCACTTGGGGTTCATCTTCGGGGTTCATTTGGGACGATTGTTATTCATATTGGGGTTCATCTTTGGGGTTCATTTGTGATGATTGTTATTCACTTGGGATTCATCTCGGGGTTCATTTGTGACGATTGTTATTCATATTGGGGTTCATCTTCGGGGGTCATTTGTGATGATTGTGATTCACTTAGGGGTTCATCTTCGGGGTTCATTTGTGGTGACTGGTTATACATATCGGGAGTTCATTCTGGATATTTGGTTACTTTGTTGGGGTTCGTTCTGATAACCTTTTCTTTTGTGTTTGCTGGTTAGTGTTTGTTATTGTTGGGAGTCGGGTGTAAGTCCATGTATTGGCATTCTGTTTCCTTTTTGTTATTGTTGGGAGTCAGGTGTAAGTCCATGTATTGGCATTTTGTTTCCTGTTTGTTATTGTTAGGAGTCGGGTGTAAGTCCATGTATTGGCATTCTGTTTCCTTTTTGTTATTGTTGGGAGTCGGGTGTAAGTCCATGTATTGACATTTTGTTTCCTTTTGGGTGTTTTCTTTTGACGTCTCAGCGTCCCTTTTTGGTGTCTTGTTTCAACGTGCGTTAGCCGAGCTACGAGTGCTCTGATTCTCCTCTGGAGAGAGAAGATACGTAGGCATAGGATGCGATGTCCTAGCGAGCATGTCCCCTTTTCCCGAACTACGTTGACTCTGATGTTTGTTTCTGACAAACTACGTAGGCCCAGGATGCAACATCCTGCCGAGTCCACTTCCTCCGTCTTCTTTCTCTCCCCCACCTGTTTATCGTTCCAGTTTGTGCAGTTTCTTTGAGCAGTTTATTAGCAACCCCCTTTTCTTTCTCTTTGAGCTATCTTTTGAGCGTGGATCCCGTCGAGTACGGCGGACGTGAGGGGTGCTAACACCTTCCCCTTGCGTAACCGACTCCCGTACCTTGCAATCTCTGGTCGTAAGACCGTTCCTTTCCCTTTCTTAGGTTAGTCCTGCGCTCCCTTTCCGTCATAGGATGAATAACGTCGGTGGCGGCTTTGTATTTTCCTCGCCGATTGTTTTTCGTGTTGCGACATTATCCCACTTCACAATAAAGCTCGACTACGGATACTTTAAGAATATTGTCCTTATGTTTAATGTGGTCTCATGATCAAGTCACACTTGATGCATTAAACGGACTAGCTATTCTAGGGACTTTATTAAACAACCGTAATAAAGAAAAAGCCTTTTATTATTAATAAATAATTCGATACAAGTACCACAAGTATTGGCCTCTAGGGCTTACACCAACAATCTCCCACTAGCACTAGAGCCAATCAGGCATTCCCCTAATGCCCATTGATCTAGTATGGCCATCATGCTTCTGTTGTGGAAGAGGCTTTGTTAGTGGGTCAGCAATATTGTCAAGTGTAGGTACTCTACATATTTTCACATATCCTCTATCTATTATCTCTCGAATGAGGTGATAACGCCTAAGTATCTATTTGGATCGTTGGTGAGATCTAGAGACCAATGGGATCCACAATGCTAGGGACTATGCCAAGTTCACTAATGAACTTTTTGATCCAAACAGCTTCCTTTGCTGCACTTGAGGCAGCAATATACTCGGCCTCGGTTGTAGAATCAACAACTGTATCTTGCTTTGAACTTTTCTAGCTCACAGCGCCACCATTTAAGCAAAACACATAACTATTGGAATCATTCATATTAAAGCGTCTCAGCACTTTGTCTATGTACTCCGACTTAGGCCAAGAAATTTTGTGATCTATCTCTATAGATTCTGATTCCTAATATATAGGCTGCTTCACCTAGGTCCTTCATAGAAGAGCATTTCCCCAACCAAGACTTTACTTGTTGCAGGGTAGGGATATCATTTCCAATGAGTAATATGTCATCTACATATAATACCAAGAAAACGATCATGCTCCCACTAACCTTCTTGTAGACACAAGGCTCATGTTCGTTCTTGATCCATGAGTGATACATCACCTTGATCAGATATCCATATATCTCAGGTAGGTGACGTATCCTGCCTGACCTACGCTGGTCTTGTTCTACTTGAGCAGGTTGCTCTTACACAACTACTTGTGTTTCCTACTCTAATTCCTCCATAGGTGTATCGATGCTTTGTGATTCTTGAATTTCTTCAAGGTCTACTTTCCTCCCACTGATTCCTTTGGAAATAAAATCCTTTTCTAGGAAAACTCCAGTTCGAGCGACAAACACTTTGCCCTCAGAAGGATTGTAGAAGTGATACCCTCTTGTTTCTTTAGGATACCCCACAAATAAGCATTTGTCAGATTTGGGCTCAAGCTTATATGAAATTTGTCGTTTCACATAAACTTCGCAACCTCAAATCTTCATGTAAGACATATGTGGTTTCTTACCACTCCATATCTCATATGTGTAGCGGGGTATTCGTTACCATTAGAGATATTGACTAAATCCAAGGTAAATCATACAAGTCGAGTCGCCACCGCACTTCTATTTATCCAAAGGAATGGTTAGAAAGCGAACAAAAACCTAAAAGTTTTATCGAATCAAAAACTAGTAAAAATGTCAGAGATCTGGGTAAGGGGGTTGGTTATGCAATGGGAAGGTGTTATGCACCCAAAGCATCCTAGGTACTCCTAGGGACCCCTTTTCACATTTGTTGCAAAGGTTGTTGTTTTTTGTGAAAATTTATTTGTGCAACATGATTGAAGGGATGAGAAAAGCGTGTATGTTTATCTAATGTACTACTTACTAAAAGAAGGGTCAAAAGAAAATGACTCGCACGGACGTCGCATCCACTACATACGTATCTCATCTGAATCTGAGAATCAGAGTCTTCGTAGCTCGGCTACCTATGGGTTAAAGAGGAGTGTGCTTGCTAAGACATCGCGTCTTATGCCTACGTATCTCATCTGGGATGAAAATCAGAGCAAAACGTAGTTCGACCACCTATGGGGTAAGGATTGTGTTTTGGGGTGAACGACGTTACTACGCAATCTACCGGATGCTCGACCTTTGGAGACCTACTCGCCTATAGTAGAAGGAGATAACGTGTTCTTAGGAGAAGAAAAATCAATGAGTTTGGGGTGTTTAGGGATGCTCATGCAAAAAGGCAGTCCTAGATGAAGGAACCGCGCTACCTTAAATGACATGCCACGAGAGGCTATACGAAACCTAAGAAATCGGTAACACGCGGGAAAAGTAAAGGGATCGAGAGATCTACCGTACGGATAAAGATCCGAAGTAACAGCAATTAAAGAGATAAGAAACCCAGAGATCTCTAAAGCTAGCACCATCGAACAAAGTGAGTCAGTACAGGTGATCGGAATAAACCTCCAGGTGGTATCCCACAAATAAAGTGGAACACCAGGCAAGCCATCTCTGCAAGAGTCATATGAGCTCTCACAAAACAAAACTCAACAAACAGGTTAGAGAAACAAGATAGGGTAATCAAGAGTTTGCCCCCAAATCAAAATGTAACCACATGAATCATGCCATTAAAATTCACAAAAAGCTCGCAAAAAGCAACCAAGGGTAGGAGGCCTAAACCTCTTGTCAAACACATGCATCAAAAGGGTATCAAATTCACCCATAATACCTCATACATTCAGAGCATTCAAATTAAAAGCATAAAGTAATGGGAATAAGGCAAACCCGATTGGAGAGATTGAATGAAATTGGATTGCACCGGGGTTTGCAGAATAACCTCAGGGTTTATAAGAGGCAGAATTGGTTCTTTGCCGATGAGTTCCCTTCAGTCTCTGGAGGTTGCTCTGAACTCTGTTAGCTCTTCTCTCACTATCTTTTTCCCTGCCAGGGTAATAGGAATAGAATGAAATTTTGTTTCACTGAAACTCTGAATTTATAACCTGATTTTTGTGGACCTGTGGGCTCAAATGAGAGAGGCTCAAGTCCAAAAATTTTCTGTTATATTTTATTTATTTATTTAATTTTTTTTCGTTCTTTTTTTGTTTTTGTTTTTTTTTCGTTCTTTTTTTTAACACGTGGGCTTCGCCTAACGAGCATGACAATTCAAGAAATTCCTCTGAGCGTAGGTGATTCTGGTGGCTTTTCTTGGGACTCGCTAGGCGACCCATTCTGCTCGCCTAGCGAGCATGACAGCTCATGAACAAACTTTTACTCCTTCAAGATTAACGTTTTGACTGACGAATAGACCCCATTTGAACCTGTTGGAAGTATCTCAAGCCATTCCCTTGTGTTGACTGATCATCTAAATAGAACCCACAAAGTGTCTTGGATGATACTCAAGCTTCAAACAAAAGATGTTAGTGACACATTTTTGTACTTTTGGTTAGTAAACAAAAGTAAGAGAAACAATGATGTATAATTCAAGCATGCTTGGTGATCTCAAACCAATCACAAGGAGTCCCAGCCAAAGGCAAAGGGAACCAAGATGCTAAAGATCCTTGAGGCAATACAAATGCAATGTTATGATGCCATGAGGGATCTTAGGGTCAAAATTGGGGTCTTACAGATGCCCCTATTTAAGGTCATTCTAGCCGGAGAAGTGAAGGTTAAAATCTTCGTCTCGACGGGGTAGAATGGGCTTAAATAATAACAAAGAGACGAATTTTAGTCCCTAAGAGACCTCATGATGCAAATGTAGGTATGAAAAATGGTAGCACTCTGTGGAGATATGTGTCCACAAAAGCAAAGAAATCAGAAGCCACTGATAATCCATATGAGCAATTCACTCCATGGGACCAAGACCCTGGGGAATCTTATGGGGATAGAAAAGGGATAAAAATGCACGAGCAGGTCACGACTCAAAGCGTGGGGAACAGAATTCCAAAGGGAAAAGATCCAATGGAAAGACTCGAGCTGACTCGAAGATGCATGTATTGGGGAATATGCCAATACAGCAAAAACTATCCACAGCGGATACTTCGGATAAAATCCGAATGAAAACAATCCACTAAGGGACTTCGCTGGGGATGTCCACAAGGACACTCCTGGGGAAGCAGCGGGACGAGGTATTACCGGTTACTGGGTAATAAGCTCAAGGAGACATGTGATCTGAACACCAGGTATGAGGGTGAGAGATACAACATGCTCAGGAAGAGATGAATATCCAAGACCGGCATAAGGGTGAGAGATATCAAAACTTCAAAACGTTTGAGGAAAACCTAAAAGGTATACTTCAACTCAGGGATTCTGACTCCACAGGGGACAAAAAGTCATAATAGGGAGCAGAGAGGAAGGAACACCAGGGATACCGGTTACTGGGCATATAATAGGTGACCAACCAAGGCATGAATTGGGGAATATTCCCAAAACACTCATCATCCAAAAGAGGGCTAAAAGCAAACTCGATTACAGGATGGATATTCGACTCCACAAAGGGGATACGAATCTTACTCAACTGGGGAAGAACAAAAGGCTTCAGACCCGAGAGTGCATGAGATATACTATCTATTACCGTCAGAACGTAGATAATATACTCGCATGGACGATTATCCACAACCGGTTACTGGGTTAATAAAGGATAAATCGACCGAAAAGAAAAGGCATCAGGATACCGAAACTAGGTATATAATGATGACCAATTCAAGGGAGGAACAATCATTACCAACAACAACAAGGTAGACGAGAGATGACCCGATGGGGATAAATTGCGTAATCAGGGCAATTATCCAAGCAGATGAGGGGATATCATCACCGAATATTGGATGAAGATAACTGTCACCAATTAAAGATGAGCAAAAATAGTTACTCTGCAAAAAGGGAAGAAATAGGGTTTACAACTACCGGTATGAGGGTAGAGAAACACAGACTCCGCCGGGGATAATGATTACTAATTATTAAGCCATTATTCATTTACCACGGGGAAACAGGAAAAGAGTCTCAAGAGACCGATCTAGGATCAAACTAGATAGGCACACCAAATCAAGACTTGTCCCGGTGAGGATATAACTCAATGGGGAAAACCATCCCAATATATGTGTCGGGAAGGAACAAAAACAATCGACATCCACGAGGATATAACCCGGTGGGGAATATGGAAGAAAGGATAGACGCTTTCTGCCTATGGAGCTGACTCTATATGGAGAGATCAGACACACACATCTGCTCGGGGAAGTATATCACCAAATAGCAGGAGACAGCAAACAACGATATATGGAAAAGAATGCAACATGAATATCTGAATGTTATAATTATGCATGAATATGTGTGGTTTATGTATGATGTATTCTGACAGACAGACATATCTAACACAACCAGGTCCAGGAATCAACCACCCGGTACTACATCTCAAGAGAGAAAGCCAAGTTCACCGGGGAGTATCCAATCTGCCGGGGATCAGAGATACCAGGAAGCAAAGAACTCTGCAAGGGATGAATCATCAATCATTCCAGCTAGGGACGAGAGTTATCACAGACAAGGTCCACCACACCAACAACTCTACTGGGGAATCTATCCGAGGAGATAAAGGATTTATCGGGATCAACCACCAAATACTGCTCTTGCCCAAAGAGATCCAAGCTGCTGAGGAAGAAAGATTGCTACTCTGCTGAAGGGAAGAGAGGTGACTCTCAACAAGCAATCCACTTGGTAGGATAAACCACAAAAGGTTTCGGAAGGAGGAGATACAGTCATGCCAGGAATATGGACAAAAATCTTACCCTGTTGGGGATCGTACCATCCTTGGGAGAGCACTGAGGATCTCCTAAGTATCCTTTCGTCATTGTGAATGTTCACTTTGTTTAAAAACAAATTATGAAAAATTTGATTGTTTAAAACAATGATATTTTCTTAATCAAAACATGCAAAACATTTGTTGAATAGAAACAGATAAGAGTGCCAATAATTGGATAAAAGGCTCAAATTTATTTGATAGAATGGTAGTCTGCGAATGGCAAGACTCCATAGATCTTTACAAATTTGAAATTGGTGATATATATTGGAAAAGGGCTACATTGAACATAATGACCATTTCTCCACCAATTCTGAATCCGATGTATTTGAAGCTTTGGTTGATAATGAGCAAGAATCTCTGACGGACGACAGTTGTAGAACAAAGTCTTGTCAGGATGCAATTACTTGCCAAATCCCTAATTTTTGCCTAGATTGCCTCAGGATGAGGTACTCAATCTAGCGGGATACATATATCATTTTTCATGTCTCTAACTTTTGCCTGGACCGCCCTTTCGGGTTTTCAATCCACCGAGACGCTCATTTTTGCCTAAGCCGCCCTTTCAGGTTTTCAACTTAGCGAGCTATTCAGTTTTTATTTTTTTAGGCGAAGTATTTCTTGACTGCATCTGAATTCACAGGACGAGCGAAATCCTCCCCATCCATAGTTGTAAGTATCAAAGCACCGCCTGAAAAGGCTCTCTTAACAACATACGGACCCTCATAGTTTGGAGTCCACTTACCCCTAGAATCGGGCGCGAAAGACAAGACTTTCTTGAGCACAAGGTCACCTTCTCGGAACACGCGAGGCTTGACCTTCTTATCAAAAGCTTTCTTCATTCTCTGCTGATATAACTGACCGTGGCACATGGCAGTCAATCTCTTCTCTTCAATCAAATTTAGCTGGTCATAACGACTCTGAACCCATTCAGCATCAGTCAACTTGGCCTCCATCAAGACTCTCATTGATGGGATCTCCACCTCTACAGGGAGTACAACCTCCGATCTTGACTTAGCGATCGTATCGTCAACGTACACCTCAATCTCCTTGTGCATCATGTCATGAAACAAGGTAGTCATAGCTCGTTGATACGTGGCTCCGACGTTCTTCAAACCAAAGGGCATCACCCGATAACAGAATGTTCCCCCGGGTGTGATGAATATTGTCTTCTCCATATCCTCGGGTGCCATTTTAATCTGATTATATCCGAAAAATCCATCCATAAACGAGAAGACTTTGAATTTAGCTGTATTATCTACCAACATATCAATATGTGGTAGAGGGAAATCATCTTTCGGACTAGCTTTATTCAAGTCTCTATAGTCCACACACATCCGGACTTTTCCATCTTTCTTAGGCACGGGCACAATATTGGCCACCCATTGAGGACATATAGAAGTCACCAGGAACCCCGCATCAATTTGCTTCTGAACTTCCTCTTTGATCTTCACTGCCATAGCAGGATGAGTTCTTCTGAGCTTCTGCTTTACAGGCATGCACTCATGCTTTAAAGGTAGGAAATGTTGCACAATATTAGTATCTAGACCGGGCATGTCTTCATATGACCAGGCAAAGACGTCAACATATTCTCGTAGCAACTTAATCAACCCCTTCTTAACAGATTCTTCCAGAAGTGCCCCAATCTTTACCTCTCGCACACAATCTTCAGACCCCAAGTTGATTGTTTCCAGATTCTCAAGATGCGGCTGAATGATCTTCTCTTCATGCTCAAGTAGCCGGGTGATCTCATCAGGAATCTCTTCAACATCATCTTCCTCTGCCTTAAATACAGGGAATTCAAAATTGGGAGATGGTGTTGAGTCATTTTGTTCAATGGGTTTAGAAATCAACCTGAATAATGATTTTGGATATGAAAAGATTTAGAATTCAAACAAGGCAAATTATTATGCAGATGAAAAACATTGATTTTATTCTATTTTTTAGGGTTTTATGTGATCACTAATTTCATGCAAAAGCAAAAAGGGAAAATAATTGGAAAACAAACATTTAACATGAATTTATTGAATGAAAATATCATTGTACTTATGTGCCAACAATGTCATCACTCCTCCTTTTGGCATGGGAGAAGGATTTTCAAACAAAGTGATCATTACGTTGACTTATGGACAACTGTTGGAATATCCACAACGACCCAATTGTTGCAGACCCCACCAGGGATGATGAAGTTGCCAGAATCCCTTGTATCTTCTTCTAAAACGGCAGCAGCCTCCTCATCTAGATCAGTGTGGATGAAACCTCCACTCTTGAATAGCCCTTGCTTGTTGAAAGTACCAGGAGAAAAACCTATGCCAGCCCGGGATTCGTTGTCTTCTAACTCAATCATTTTTCCTAAACCAGTGGTTGCACCACATTCGATGGCCAACTTTGCATCTTTGTAGGAAGCAAATGAAGGAGTTCTCTTCTTAACAGGCTTAGCTATAGATAAAGCTTGGAAAGGAGTTCCAATTTCAACCTCAGCATCTATATAAGAGAAAGACAAATGGCTAACCAGGGGAGCCCTTTCTCCCCCTACCACTACCAGCTTCTTGTTTTTCACGAATTTCAATTTCTGGTGTAGGGTGGACGTCACGACACCTCCCTCGTGAATCCATGGTCTTGAAATGTTGGCTCTAGTGTAGTACCGGTGAGTTAGCTTGTCTTCAAAATAAATGAAGGACACAGAATTAGACCACAGGGCGAGGGACCGGAAACAGAACCTGTTTATGCATATGATGCATGCAATGTTTGTGCATATGATTTGTTTTTTATTTCAAAGGAACTTTAGAGTTTTATTTGCAAATTCTGGAAATATTAAGCATTTTATCACATATCTCATCAAATAATATAAGGGAAAAGAAGTGCAGCATCGTCAATCATATACAAGAGAAAAGGAAAATAATCATCCTATGGATCCCTAGAAACAATCATCCAAAGCTCGGGACATAGGAAGATAAGATGCGCGAAGCCTCTTCACCTCCCTCTCGTAGGCTGCCTCCATATTGGCCTTCTCTTTGGCGAGTCGATCATACTTCCTCTTCTAGAACTTAGAAGACTGAGGAAGTAGAGAAGTCCATACATCATCAGGGTCATTAATAACCTGATGCTCAAGAAACTCAATCAATGCATCCTTCTCCTTAATCTGCTGAAGCAACTCTTCACGTTCACGGATCCAGGCACGTGAACGGTCTTCGTCTCTCAACTCCTCTACTCCTTGATTAGGGAGGGTTGAAGGCCCAGCCATAATCATAGGTGTAGGTCTCGGATACTCGTAAGTCATGAGATACTCAGACGCCCTCTTCCTAACCCAAACAGTGTAAGGCTCCAAAGCGATGCAATTCTTAGGACCCAACTCTTTCCTTCCTTTCCTATGAATCTTGTGCCAAGCGCGGACCATCCTAGCTTTCAAGCCTTGGGGATCTTTACCATCCTGAAAGAATACACCCTCTAATAGAATGTTATTGGGTTTATCCTTTAAGGGGAACCCAAGCTGCCGACGTGCCAAAACAGGATTGTAGTTAATCCCACCACATGTACCAAGAAGAGGTACATCGGAGAATTCTCCACAAGAGTCAATAATCTGCACACCATCATATACACGGTTGTACCAAAAGATATCATCATTAGTGAGAGACATAAGTCTCGTAGACCACCGTAGACATTCCTTGTTCTCCTTGAAAGCGACCGTCTGAGGTAAGTGAGAAATAAACCACTTATACAACAGAGGCAAACAACACACAATGGCGCCACCACCCTTTGCATTCCTCATATGCAAAGAGAAGTAGGTATCACCCAACAGAGTCGGAACGGGATTAAAAGTAGAGAAAATCCTAATAGCGTTCACATCCACAAACTTGTCGATGTTGGGGAATAACACTAGCCCATAGATGAGAAGTACAAATATGGCCTCAAAGGCGTCCTCACTCATGGCCTTCCCATACATAGTAGCTTGAGCAATGAGGAACTCAGAAGGGAGACCTTGAATTCCCCCTTTGGTAGTCATATGAGCATCAACCAGAGATTCATCTATGTGTAACATATCTGCTATCTCTTGAGAAGTAGGAACCCTTTCCAAGCCACTGAACGACACTTGATCCAGAACAGGTATACCCACAAGATAAGCATACTCCTCAAGTGTAGGCAAAAGCTGAAAATCCGGAAATGTGAAGCAACGGTACAAAGGATCGTAAAACTGCACCAATACACTCATCAATCCTTCATCCACCTGAGTGGTCAGAAGAGGAAGAAACTTCCCAAAACGAGCTTTGAAACCCAAGGGATCTAATACATAAGATGTCAAATTCCTTAACTCTTTCAAGTCTTGTTGTCTGAAGTTGTACTTCTTTGTATTCCTTCTTTGTCTTTCCATGTCTGAAAATTTTGCAAATAAACCCCTTAAGTTCCTTGAAAATTTTCTTATTATTTTGATGATATGAATGCAAATGGGTGCATGAATGCATGAATGCAACAATCACACTCAAGGATCAAGCAAAGCACACCAAACAAAGGTCATGGGATGGATCATGTTATCCTTAATATCAACCATCCATTTTGGTGGATTATGGTTTACACCTTATCAACACCCAAGTTCCATTGATATTAAGGATACCTGAACGGATCAACCATGAATCAAGGGTTTGTTGCAAGTCACGAGCATGAAGTTTAGGTTAAGAACCACCCAAAGGGAGTGTACTAAGGTTTAAACCTGCCAAACATGTTCTACAAAAGGTTCCCATAGTCATCATCCCATCTTTTGGATATTATCAGAGAAACGACTACTCGTATTCCAAAAATATTCTCAAGAGAGACTCTTATGAGTGTAGTATCGCGTAACAATCGTATCAAATCTTACACTTGAACGACTTTCGCACTACATCCTACGAATAGGCCAAGATGGGTTTGGTAAACTAAGGTCCTTGGCTTCTAAGGTCTATATTGGAAAAAGTAATGTCTAACCACAACTACTTATGTGACATTATTGATCCCAACATGACCTCCACCAAGTGAATGGGATTGCAAGTCAACTTGATAAGGAATAACTCCACACAAGTCGACAAGACTACGCCATTCTCCTACCCTAAGTGCACTCGAGTCCGGGTATAGAACTCATCTCACAAAGATCACCAAGCATACAAGGAATTAATATCAAGCAATTCAATCATTACATACAATACAATAATCCCAAATTGCACAAAAATATGTCACAAAAAAAATATACAATACAATACAACAAATATGAAAAGTAGGCAAAACCCACTAGGCAAGTTGTTTTCCCCAGCAGAGTCGCCACTTTTCTGTAGCGGGGTATTCGTTACCATTAGAGATATTGACTAAATCCAAGGTAAATCATACAAGTCGAGTCGCCACCACACTTCTATTTATCCAAAGGAATGGTTAGAAAGCGAACAAAAACCTAAAAGTTTTATCGAATCAAAAACTAGTAAAAATGTCAAAGATCTGGGTAAGGGGGTTAGTTATGCAATGGGAAGGTGTTAGGAACCCAAAGCATCCTAGGTACCCCTAGGGAGCCCTTTTCACATTTGTTGCAAAGGTTGTTGTTTTTTGTGAAAATTTATTTGTGCAAACATGATTGAAGGGATGAGAAAAGCGTGTATGTTTATCTAATGTACTACTTACTAAAAGAAGGGTAAAAAGAAAATGACTCGCACGGACGTCGCATCCACTGCATACGTATCTCATCTGAATCTGAGAATCAGAGTCTTCGTAGCTCGGCTACCTATGGGTTAAAGAGGAGTTTGCTCACTAAGACATCGCGTCTTATGCCTATGTATCTCATCTGGGATGAAAATAAGAGCAAAACGTAGTTCGACCACCTATGGGGTAAGGGTTGTGTTTTGGGGTGAACGATGTTACTACGCAATCTACCGGATGCTCGACCTTTGGAGACTTACTCGTCTGTAGTAGAAGGAGATAACATGTTCTTAGGAGAAGAAAAATCAATGAGTTTGGGGTGTTTAGGGATGCTCATGCAAAAAGGCAGTCCTAGATGACGGAACCGCGCTACCTTAAATGACATGCCACGAGAGGCTATACGAAACCTAAGAAATCGGTAACATGCGGGAAAAGTAAAGGGATCGAGAGATCTACCGTACGGATAAAGATCCGAAGTAACAGCAATTAAAGAGATAAGAAACCCAGAGATCTCTCAAGCTAGCACCATCAAAGAAAGTGAGTCAGTACAGGTGATCGGAATAAACCTCCAGGTGGTATCCCACAAATAAAGTGGAACACCAGACAAGCCATCTCTGCAAGAGTCATATGAGCCCTCACAAAACAAAACTCAACAAACAGATTAGAGAAACAAGATAGGGTAATCAAGAGTTTGCCCCCAAATCAAAATGTAACCACATGAATCATGCCATTAAAATTCACAAAAAGCTCGCAAAAAGCAACCAAGGGTAGGAGGCCTAAACCTCTTGTCAAACACATGCATCAAAAGGGTATCAAATTCAACCATAATACCTCATACATTCAGAGCATTCAAATTAAAAGCATAAAGTAATGGGAATAAGGCAAACCTGATTGGAGAGATTGAATGAAATTGGATTGCACCGGGGTTTGCAGAATAACCTCAGGGTTTATAAGAGGCAGAATTGGTTCTTTGCTGATGAGTTCCCTTCAGTCTCTGGAGGTTGCACTGAACTCTGTTAGCTCTTCTCTCACTATCTTTTTCCCTGTCAGGGTAATAGGAATAGAATGAAATTTTGTTTCACTGAAACTCTGAATTTATAACCTGATTTTTGTGGACCTGTGGGCTCAAATGAGAGAGGCCCAAGTCCAAAAATTTTCTGTTATATTTTATTTATTATTATTATTATTTTTTCGTTTTTCATTTTTTTTTCGTTCTTTTTTTTAACACGTGGGCTTCGCCTAGCGAGCATGACAGTTCAAGAAATTCCTCTGAGCGTAGGTGATTCTGGTGGCTTTTCTTGGGACTCGCTAGTCGACCCATTCTGCTCGCCTAGCGAGCATGACAGCTCATGAACAAACTTTTGCTCCTTCAAGATTAATGTTTTGACTGACGAATGGACCCCATTTGAACCTGTTGGAAGTATCTCAAGCCATTCCCTTGTGTTGACTGATCATCTAAATAGAACCCACAAAGTGTCTTGGATGATACTCAAGCTTCAAACAAAAGATGTTAGTGACACATTTTTGTGCTTTTGGTTAGTAAACAAAAGTAAGAGAAACAATGATGTATAATTCAAGCATGCTTGGTGATCTCAAACCAATCACAAGGAGTCCCAGCCAAAGGCAAAGGGAACCAAGATGCTAAAGATCCTTGAGGCAATGCAAATGCAATGTTATGATGCCATGAGGGATCTTAGGGTCAAAATTGGGGTCTTACAATATGGTGTCTTCTCAACCTTTTTGGATGGAACACGGTTAAGTGTGTAAGTTGATGTCAATAGTGCATGTCCTCAAAAGGAGTTTGGAAGATCGGCGTGACACATCATGGATCGGACCATGTCCAACAGGGTTCGATTTCTTCTCTTAGATACACCATTCCATTGGGATGTTCCAGGAGGAGTGAGTTGGGATAGGATCCCACACTCTTTTAGATGGTCATCAAACGCTAGGCTTAAATACTCACCACCTCGATCTGATCGAAGAGTTTTAATATTCTTACCTAGTTGGTTTTGTACTTCATTCTTGAATTCCTTGAACTCTTCAAAGGACTATGATTTGTGTTTCATTAAATACACATAACCATATCTACTGAGATCATCAGTAAATGTGATGAAGTACTGGAAACCTCCTCTGGCTGGCATGTTCAGTGGTCCATATACATCAGTATGTATGAGGGCCAAAAGATCATTATCTCTTTCACCTTTTACTGTGAATGGAGACTTTGTCATCTTTCCAATTAAACAAGATCTGCATGTCTCATATGATTCATAATCAAAAGAGTCCAACAGTCCATCTTTATGGAGTTTGGAAATGCGTTTCTCATTTATGTGGCCTAATCGACAACGCCAAAGGTAAGTTGGATTTAACTCATTAGGTCCTTTTAGTATTAATGTTATAAATTGGCATTTTAAGATCAAGGACATATAGTCCATTGTTCATTTGTGCAGAAGCATAGAATATATCATTCAAATAAATTGAGCAACAATTGTTCTTTATTATAAATGAAAAACCAAACTTGTCCAAACAAGAAGCGGAATTAATATTCCTGCTAATTGCAGGTACATAATAACAGTTCTCTAACTGAATTATTAAACCACTAGGTAAAGTCAATACATAAGTTCCTACGGCTAAAGCAGCAACCTTTGCTCCATAGCCAACTCGTAGGTCGACTTCACCTTTTGCCAGAACTCTACTCCCTTTTAGTCCCTGCATATTTGTACAAATGTAAGAACCGCATCCAGTATCTAATACCCATGATGCAGAAGTAGATAAATTAATAACAAAAATACCTGAAGTTGGAGTCTCTACTCCATTCTTCTTATCTTCCAGGTACTTGTCGCATCCGCGAAAAACAACCGGCGGGCTAAAACAAAACAACACAGAGCCGCCACCGTGCGTTATTTATCCCAAAAGAGGGAAAGGAAACGCTCGAAGTAAACCTGGGAAAAGCATGGTCTCGCGACCAAAGAGAATGGGATCGGGAGTCGGTTATGCGAAGGGAAGGTATTAGCACCCCTACGCATCCGTCGTACTCGACGGGATCCACGCTCAAAAGATAGAAAAAAGGTTGCTAAACAAACATCACACACACACACTGAAGACAACACAAGTGGGAGAAAAAGGGAAAGGGCTCGCTAGGATGTCGCATCCTATGCCTACGTATCTCGTCTGGAACGAGAATCAGAGCTGCCGTAGTTCGGCTCACGCACACCAAACAAGACACACACAAACACAGGCAAACCTGGAATCCGAACGCCAATCGCTGGACTTACATCGGCTTCCGAACCAAACAAACCCACACTTGAAACCAGATGCCACTTGATGGACTTATACCGGACTCCAAGCACACAACAAGAGGATACGGAATGCCAATTGCTGGGCTTACATCCATCTCCTACACACACAAGAACAAACAAGCAACAAGCTACTAAGGAGTTGGGAACTCGAGCCTAGCAACTGTCAAGCAAACACACACAAAAAGAAAAAAGGGTGCCCGGAGAGATCTCGTACGACCTCCTGCCTACGTACCTCATCTGGTATGAGGATCAGGGCAACGTAGTTCCCCTTAACAGGGGAGAAAGACTAGCCTAACCAGATACAGAGGGAGACACAACTAGGGAGACTAACTCGAGCCTAGATGTTATCATGCATATCATCCCTAAGTTATGGTTTCTATCCTAACTTGCACAGGCAGCAAGCTAATCCTAAACAGGAAAAGCAAAATGTCATACCCCAAAATTTTCCCATTAGTATTTCAAGGCATTTTTCAGGGCACTCCGACTCATTTTTATGACACTGATCTTAAAGGAACAAAGGCCCAGCTCACGAATGGCCCAATCCAGAAAATGGCCCAAACTGGCCTGTTCGCTACGCGTTCGCTACACGCTCGCCTAGCGAACGTTCGCTACACGCTCGCCTAGCGAACGTTCGCTACACGCTCGCCTAGCGAACGTTCGCTACACGTTCGCTACACGCTCGCCTAGCGAAGCTGACAGACAACAGAAAATTTCGGGCTTCATTCTGAGCCCATTAGGTCATCAAAGGAGTATTATAAATACCCCAACTCCAGAACGAAAAGGGGAGAAGGAAAAACCGAGACGGAGACGGCCGGAAACCCTGGCATAGCAACCCTGGAGAGTAGCCCAGAGAAGTCGGAGTGAAGAAACCCTGACGGCCGCTCATCCGCACCGAAGTTACCGCCGCCCAACTCAACCCGATACCAAAAGTGACTTGCCAATTCAGCATTACCACTCCATTGCAAACAGGTTTGTGTATCATTATTGTTTTATGCTTCCAATTTATAAATCTCTAAATACATAATGCATCATGATTGAATTTTTGGATATGTAATTAGACTTTGCATGTGAATTCCAGTACGCCTGAATATCCTGAGTGTTTGACCATATTATTTCTGTAATTGAATGCAATAAGGCATGCAGCATGCTGAGATCATACTATTCTGAAATTCAAAACCCGCAGCCGCTCGCTAGCACATCGCTAAGCGAGCATGTAGCGAGCATTCGCTAGGCCCTCGCTAGGCGAGGCAGAGGCGAACGGGACAGCCGTTGATATTTGTTATGTCCTATGCGTAACCTGATCTATTCTATGTTAATTATGCACTATTTTGCCTGACATTCATGCTGCTGTGTTTTCTTTTGCGGTGTAATCCTCGATTGCACCCTGATTGGTATTCTAACCCGTTTGCTGAATTTTGTAAAGGTTCACATATCCCAGGAAAAGAGTGTTGTTTAGGCCTTCCACTTTATTTGTGGGATACCCTTATGAAGATCCACCCTAAATTGCTTAATTAATTTTAATGTATTAATTTTAATGTATTGATCTTAATGTGGATATTCATCCTAATCACCTCATTGACTTTAAAATATGGCCTTTAAACATGTGATTTTGGACCTCTCTTTGCTGCCCTACGGTACTACGGTATAACGGTCATGTCCCGCGAATGTAGGGATACACTTAGCAATGGCCCTTCGATTAAATCATCATAAAATAAATCATAGTCCCTCGGATGTTGCCTTCGAATATGTGATTTCGTCCCTCGATGACCCTTCGGTGTAGCCTACGGTTAAATGATGATCGTCCCTTCGAATGCTAAGGTATCCTTACAACTGTTGCCTTCAATTACCTATCGATGACCATACGATGACCCTTAAACATCCAAAGGGTAAAATTACTTACTTCTCAATAGTAAGGACAGTTTTACCCTCATAAGGATAGGAAACGTTCATAACGACCTTAGGAAGGTATAACTCTCAATTGCTGGATCATAACCTAAAACATTTCCCACCCCTCACACTTTGCAAATCCTAGAAAATCACCACTTGGTATACATTCATACTAGAATCATTACCAAGTTATATTTTTCTAAACTGTTTTTTCAAAATCAAACGAGATAAATACTTTGTATACATTCATACGAGAATCATTACAAAGTTAAACTCTCTTTTCGAAACATTTTTAAACAATTCACGAACACTTTTCAGACAAAAATATAAGTGATCCAGCAATTAAGAGCCCATGGATAACCATGGATACAAAGGGTGCTAACACCTTCCCTTTGTATAATGTACCTCCCGAACCCAAAATCTATTGAGGTCTTTCCTGTTCTTTTCCACCTTTCCTTATTGGATAAAAGAAAAGTCGGTGGCGACTCTTGCTATCCGCGACATTGCGATAAAAAGCAAAACACCCCAAGTCAGTTCACCGTATGACAGAACTGGCGACTCTGCTGGGGATACTTTAAAAAGAGAGGTTACCTTAAAAACAAGATCACTTATTCCAAATTATCTGATTTACTTTTAAGGGATTGCTTGGGTATTTTTGAGTGAAAGATCCTACACCCGGATCTAGTGTACCTTAGGTAAGTAGCAATAGATCATCACGACTATCCGGCGTATACTGGAATGGTTAAAATGATGGCTACGGTTAATGTGACACTTTGGATGTCCTGATGTTCCTCATGTTCACTTGAGGAAAAATTTGGCTTCCGCGTGGTGTCATTAAAGCATTAACCAGACCTTTAGAACCCTAATTGACTCATCCTGGCCATTAGAAAGTAGTGAGATAACTGACTTCGGTTCTGACTGGGGTTGGTTGAGACTCGATACTACACTCTTTGAGATTGGACTTTAGGGAAGCTTCGGTCAACCACTTGGTGTTGCACTGAAGTGGACTTAAAGGAAGGTCGGTGATTTGAGATCCTTCTAGAACCCGGTTACTATTCTAGGACAGGTTGAACCAACTAAACTTCAGTGGGGAGGGTACTTACCTATGGAACTCATGCAAGCCTTAAAACCTAGGAATGATGGTTGTGTGACTTGCTTGTGCTTGTTATTTATTTAACCTCATAACATCATAACATCTTAACATCATAACATCATGACATCATAACATTGTACTAACCATTTCAAGGACTTAGGGATTTAACTTTGCTCTGTTTTGTAAGGCTATGGCTCCCAGGAAGACCATCCGGATCAATTTTGTAGCAATCTCTCCTCAACTGAAGAATTTAGTGTCAGAGCTCCCCGATCATGCCCAGTTCATCAAGAAACACGGTTCTCTCCTCAATTTGGTTACCACTGGTTTCAAAGAAGATATGATGAGAGTTTTATTCCAGTTCTTCGACCCTAAACATCATTGCTTCACATTCCCAGATTATTAGTTGGTACCTACACTTGAAGAATTCTCCAGACTGCTTGGGATACCTATCCTTGATCAAATACCTTTCAGTGGTTTAGAAAAGGTTCCGAAGTCTGAAGAAGTTGCCGCAGCTTTACACATGACGAAGTCCGACATTGAAGCTAATTGGGTAACAAGGAGTGGAGTTAAGGGTTTACTTGCCAAATTCCTGACAAATAGGGCCCGAGAATTCTTAAAAGTTATGAATGTCCGTGCTTTCGAAGACATCCTGGCGTTGCTAATCTATGGCTTGGTGTTATTCCCTAATCCAGACCAATTCATAGACATGAATGCTATTAAGATATTTCTCACTCACAACCCTGTACCTACCTTGCTGGGAGACATTTTGCATTCCCTCCACACTCGTACCATGAAGAAGCAAGGGACTCTCATGTGCTGCATACCTTTGTTGTCTAGGTAGTTTATTTCGCACCTTCCTCAATCGGTCTTGAAGAACGAGCAGAATTTGAAATGGTCTCAAAGGATAATGTCGCTCTCCCACCCAGACATCTGTTGGTGTCCTCAGTTCAAGGAAAATGTTACCATCATTGACCGTTGTGGCGAGTTCCCTAATGTACCACTCCTAGGAATAAGAGGAGGTATTACTTATAATCCTGCTTTAGCTCTGCGACAGTTTGGTTGTGCTCGAAGAGATGGTCCACATGAAATGATCATCGAAGGCATTGTGTTCGACTATGACAACGATTCCCAAGGCCTCCGTCAAAGATTTGTACGAGCTTGGGGCATGGTGAAGAGAGGTACGTTAGGACAGAAAAATTCTATTCCTATGGAACCTTATCTCAAATGGGTACGCGCCAGAGCTCGTGAACTTGTCATGCCATATCTTGCAATCGGACCTCAGATTGTCGAACCTGAAGCTGAAGGAGGCGCTCCTCAGATCATTCCTTATCCAGATATGCCTACCAATGTTGAGGAACTAAAGAGATCCTGGATCCAGTTGAGAGAAGAAAGGGATACTTTCGAGACTCAGTTCGTCGCAGAAAGGAAGAAAGTGTTAGAACTTACCAGTCAGCTTAATGAGGAACGAAGACTCAATGCGTATCTTCGCCCAAAAAGAAGCCGCCCCTGGGAGACTTGAGCTTTCATTGTATTTTTATTATTATTCCTTTTGTAATGAACATTGGTCAAAGAAATTAGCAATAAACATTTCTCTCTTGTTGGTGATTTACGCAAAGTTAAATTCCAAAAGTCCTTGAAAACATTTCATGCATTGCATAACATAACATAACACTGCATAACAGGTATTCTACAAGTTCAATGTTCTCACGGTCTTCATTACAAACAGAAAAATGGATCTCGAACAAACTGTCAAAGATCTCCAGACTCAGAATGCTCAATTCAAGGAGATGATGCTAAGCTTATCCAAGGGGCAGGAGGAGCTGAAGGCTCTTTTGCTCGAAAAGAAGAAAGACAAGAAAGCTGTGAGTTTCATTAACCCGGGAAGAAGGCGTAAAGGACAGGCCACAGGAGTCAAGTTTGGAATCCCGAATGGTCCAGAAGAAGGGGCGGAGAATGAGTCAGAGGAAGAGAATGTTGATTTCTCCAACCCTGAGGATGACGATGAAGATTATGAAAATGAACAGTACTCTCCAAGAGATGATAAGTACTCTCCAAGAGATGATAAGTACAAGTTGCTGGAAGAACGTATGCTAGCTATGGAGGGTCAGAAGGCGCCCGGTCTGGATTTCGAAAGTTTGGGTCTGGTCTCCGATGTGACCATTCCTCGCAAATTCAAAATCCCCACTTTCACTAAGTATGATGGTGCGTCTTGTCCTCAGATGCATCTGAGAGCTTATGTGAGAAAGATTCAGCCGCATACCACTGACAGGAAGCTATGGATCCATTTCTTCCAAGAGAGCCTGTCTGGCACACAGTTGGAATGGTATTATCAGCTCGAGAGCTCTGACATCCGCACCTGGACTGATTTAGCAACCGCTTTCTATAAACAGTACCAGTATAACTCTGAACTAGCACCTACCCGGATACAGTTGCAGAATATGACTATGGGATCTAAAGAAAGCTTTAAAGAATATGCTCAAAAGTGGAGAGATTTGGCTGGCAGAGTCAAACCCCCTATGACTGACAGAGAATTGGTGGACATGTTCATGGGCACACTGACCGGCCCATTCTACAGCCATCTACTGGGAATTTCTTCATCAGGTTTCACTGAACTTATATTAACAGGTGAACGTGTTGAAAGCGGCATCCAAAGTGGAAAGATACAGTCGGCTACCTCTGCAAGCACCAAAAGGTCCTATCAGGGGAAGAACGAATCAAATGCTGTGTACGGTCAAAAGAGTCGTAACAAGAAAAACCGTGACCACGGCATTGGAGCAGTTACGATTGCAGCACCACCATCTCAAAACTTCCAGCCCAAACAAGATAGGCCAAGAAGGCAGTTCACCAGGATCAATATGACCTTGGCACAGGCACTGCAGGGAATGCTAAAGGCAAATTTGATCACCCTTAGAGATCCTCCTACAAATCCCAACACTACCTCTTCTCGTTATAATCCCAATGCCAGGTGTGCATATCACTCCGATAGCCCCGGGCATGATACAAACGATTGCTGGTCATTGAAGAATAAGATTCAGGATATGATCGAAGCTGGAGAAATTGAGTTTGAGCCTCCGGAGACCCCTAATGTCATCACTGCTCCTATGCCTAATCATGACAAGACGGTTAATGCCGTGGATGACGACGATCACGTTTCCAATGTGGCGGACTTAACATCTCCTCTCCCGATCATAAAGAGGAATTTATTGCAAGCTGGTTTATTTCCAGGTTGTGCTGAAGATTGCAATCTCTGTATATTCCAACCAGATGATTGTTGGGAATTGAAGAATGGTATTCAACGGCTGATGGATGATCGTACAGTTCTCTTCGAAAAGATTCCTAAGGCGGAAAACCCTATTGAAGAAATATCTGTGATTGCTAGGTCCAAAGTTCCAGTGAAGATTACCGCTACTAGGGCGCCTGTGAAGATTACTGTTGAGCCCAGGGTAGCTCCCCTAATCATTACTGCACCTGGCCCGATCCCGTATTCCTCAAGCAAAGCTATTCCGTGGAATTATGGCGGTGATGTTTACGTCCATGGCGTAAAGCAAATTGACAATTCTACTAATCCTAATGGCATCGTTGGGACTAGTAAAATTACTCGAAGTGGAAGGATCTTCTCTCCAGAAATCTCACCTCCTGTCCTTGAAACTCGAGGAAAGGAACCAGTCAATCCTTCTCAGTCAGAGACACCGGTCGAAGTTACTCCCGAAGATGTTGCCAAACAGGAAATGGAAGAAGTGCTGAAAATCATCCGCAAGAGTGATTTCGATGTGGTAGAACAGTTGGGGCATACCCCGTCTAAGATCTCGATGTTATCCTTGCTGTTATCTTCTGAATCTCATGCCAATGCATTGATAAAATTCTTGAAGACTGCTCATGTGCCTCAGGAAACATCTGTCGATCAGTTCGAAAATTATGTTGCTCATTTGGCTGTTGACAATGGCCTAGGCTTTTCCGATGCTGACCTGACACCAGCGGGAAAGAATCACAATAAAGCCCTGCATATCTCCATTGAGTGTAGGGGAATCACTTTGTCTCATGTGTTGATCGATAATGGCTCTTCCTTGAATGTGCTGCCAACAGTTGTGCTGGATAAGCTGGACTGTAAAAGCATCGAACTGAAACCTAGTGACATTGTGGTACGTGCTTACGATGGTGTGAAGAGTGTTGTCCATGGCGAAGTAGTCCTCCCTATCAAGATAGGACCTCAAGTCTTCAATACTACCTTCCATGTAATGAACATTCGTCCTGCCTATTCCTGCTTACTGGGACGCCCTTGGATTCATGGGTCAGGTGCTGTAGCTTCGTCTCTCCATCAAAAGCTGAGGTATCCCACAGAGGGCAAAATTGTCACCGTGTGTGGAGAAGAAGAGTACATTGTTAGTAGTGTGCATGCCTTCAGATACGTCGAGATGGATGGTGAATTCATTGAGACTCCTTGTCAGTCATTTGAAGTAGTTCCTCTGACCAATCCTGTCCTTAAGCCAACTTCCGGTGTGCCCAAGGTTATCCGGACTCCTCCTGCTATGATTTCCCTGAAGGACGCTCAAGCTGTGGTTGAAGATGGTGGCTGTACTGGCTGGGGTCAACTGATCGACATACCGTACAAGTCTGACAAATTTGGCCTGGGGTTTAGCTCTGAGAAGGTAGCCAAGAGTCAAATTAATGCTGTAGAAGACGCTGACATCGATTGCAACCTGGATAGCTGGATTTTCCCAACGACTGGCGACAGACTCAATAATTGGAAGGCTGAAGACACTATCCCGATTTCCTTTAGTCAGGAGTAATTGTTATTGTCTATTTTGGTGTTGCAAATTTTTGTTTTTTTGTACAATTGAACTTCTCCAAGCGTTGTGTCTATGCCCGGGGCACAATAGCTAATTTGTTAAGGGTTTTGTCATTTTCATAAGCATATTCATATTCAATAAATCAATGGACTTTTTGCATTCAAATATTGTGCTTTTTGTCTTTTCTGTCATCTTCCAAACAAGCTATGTTTTCTTACACACACTCACGTAACAAATTGCAGATCCATACCCACTCTGGATCCTGTTGACAATAGTTCTACTACTGTTCATTATGACTTTGAAAATCCGATCTACCAAGCCGAGGATGGAAGTGTGGAAGATTGTGAAGTACCTGGAGAACTTGCCAGACTGTTACTGCAGGAAGAGAGGACTATACAGCCGCACGAGGAGTCAGTTGAGATTGTAAATCTGGGTACCGAAGTAGACAAGAAAGAAGTCAAAATAGGAGCAGGCTTGGAAAACAGTGTCAAAAGAAGGTTGATTCAGATGTTACATGACTATGTAGAGATTTTTGCTTGGTCTTATGACGACATGCCAGGACTGGATACTGATATAGTAGTACATCGACTGCCAACGAGGGATGATTGTCGTCCTGTTAAGCAAAAGGTTCGTCGCATGCGTCCTGAAATGTCTGAGAAAATCAAAGCCGAGGTTATGAAACAGTTTGATGCAGGTTTTCTGGCTGTTACTTCCTATCCTCAATGGGTTGCTAATGTGGTACCAGTGCCGAAGAAGGATGGTAAGGTGCGAATGTGTGTAGATTACCGAGACCTGAATAAAGCGAGTCCCAAGGATGACTTTCCACTCCCGCACATTGATGTTCTGGTAGATAACACCGCTCAACACAAGGTGTTCTCATTCATGGATGGATTCTCAGGTTACAACCAGATTAAGATGGCGCCTGAGGACATGGAGAAAACTACGTTTGTGACGCAATGGGGCACGTTCTGTTATAAAGTAATGCCATTTGGTTTAAAGAATGCAGGGGCAACGTACCAGCGTGCTATGGTGGTTTTGTTCCATGATATGATCCATCATGAAATAGAAGTATATGTGGATGACATGATAGCCAGATCTCATACTGAGGAGGAACATCTCGATCATTTATACAAACTGTTCGAGAGGTTGAAGAAATACAAGTTGAGATTGAACCCGAACAAATGCACCTTTGGAGTAAGATCCGGTAAACTCTTGGGATTTATTGTCAGTGGCAGAGGAATTGAGGTTGACCCAGCCAAGGTGAGAGCTATTCAAGAAATGCCAGTTCCCAGTACAGATAAAGAAGTCAGAGGTTTCTTGGGACGCTTGAATTACATTGCCCGATTTATCTCCCATTTGACCGCCACCTGCAAACCCCTCTTCAAGCTACTGAGGAAAAATCAAGAGATGATATGGAATGAGGAATGTCAAGAAGCTTTTGACAAAATCAAGAAGTATCTCCAGGAACCTCCGATCCTGATGCCACCGGTTGAAGGAAGACCTCTAATCATGTATTTGACCGTGTTAGAAAATTCAATGGGGTGTGTGTTGGGGCAACATGACGAGTTTGGTCGAAAAGAGCATGCCATATACTACCTTAGCAAAAAGTTTACCGACTGTGAAACAAGATACTCACTGCTCGAGAGAACTTGCTGTGCTTTGGCCTGGGCTGCTCGCCGACTAAGACAATACATGTTGAATCATACCACTTTATTGATTTCTAAGATGGATCCTATCAAATACATATTTGAGAAACCCGCTCTCTCCGGAAGAATAGCAAGATGGCAGATGATTCTAACAGAGTACGACATCCAGTATACTACCCAGAAAGCAATCAAAAGAAGCGTGCTAGCCGATCATTTGGCTCATCAAGCAGTGGATGATTACCAATCTATGAATTTTGAGTTCCCAGATGAGGATGTCATGCTTGTTACTGATTATGAAGAACCTGGACCGGATGAAGGACCCAAACTAGGATCCCGATGGACTATGGTTTTCGATGGGTCTTCTAATGCATTGGGCAATGGTGTTGGTGTGGTAATCATTTCTCCCGAGGGTTACCATACGCCTTTCACTGCTAGACTATGTTTTCATTGTACCAATAATATGGCTGAGTATGAAGCATGTATTTTAGGACTCAAGGCTGCTATAGACCGGCGGGTCAAGTTTTTGAGTGTGTACGGAGACTCAACATTAGTAATCAGTCAGATCAAAGGAGAATGGGACACTAAGCATCCGAATCTCATCCCTTACCGAGAACGGGTGATGACATTAATCCCATACTTTGAAGAGATTACATTTGAACATATCCCACGAGAAGAGAATCAGTTGGCAGACGCATTAGCTACCATGTCATCTATGTTCAGAGTCAGATGGGACAATGAAGCTCCCAGGATCACCATTGAGCGACTAGATGAACCGGCATACTGTTATGAACTTAACACTGAGGGAGTACGGGAAAAACCTTGGTTCCACGAAGTAAAAAGATATTTAGAAGCTCAGGAATACCCTGAAGGGGCATCCATCAATGACAAAAAATTCCTGAGGAAGTTCTCCGCTAAGTTCTTTCTGAGTAATGGAGTATTATACAAACGTAACCACGATTCAACTTTGCTTCGCTGTGTGGATAAAAAGGAAGCAGAAAAGATTATGGGAGATATGCACGACGGTATTTTTGGGACTCATTCTAGTGGGCATACGATGGCCAAGAAGATTCTGAGATCAGGGTATTATTGGTCTACCATGGAAGCTGATTGCCATCATCACTCCAGAACCTGTCACAAGTGTCAGATATATGTGGATAAAGTACATGCACCTCCTGTTCCATTGAACGTGTTGACTGCACCTTGGCCCTTTGCAATGTGGGGCATTGATATGATTGGAGAGATTAAACCTACTGCTTCTAACGGGCATCGTTTCATCCTTGTTGCTATTGATTACTTTACAAAATGGGTAGAGGCCGCCTCATTCGCTTCTGTCACCAAGAATGTGGTGGCACGATTCATCAAGAATAATCTCATTTGTCGATATGGCATCCCTGAAAGAATTATTACTGACAATGGTACTAATTTGAACAACAAGGTGATTACTGAACTCTGCACGCAGTTCAACGTAAAGCACCATAACTCTTCTCCGTACCGACCAAAGATGAATGGCGCTGTAGAAGCTGCTAATAAGAATATCAAGAAGATCATACAAAAGATGACGGTGACGTACAAAGACTGGCATGAGATGTTACCGTTTGCTCTTCATGGCTATCGCACTTCAGTACGCACTTCGACATGAGCAACTCCTTTCTCTTTAGTCTACGGAATGGAAGCCGTTTTACCAGTGGAAGTTCAGAGTCCCTCTCTAAGAATCATGAAAGAGGCGGGCTTAGATGAAGATGAATGGATTCAGACTCGACTCGATCAGATAAACTTGATTGATGAGAAGAGACTTGCGGCTGTTTGTCATGGACAGATATATCAGAAACGCATGACCCAGGCATTTAACAAAAGAGTCAAGAGACAGGTGTATCAAATTGGTGACTTGGTGGTAAAGCGCATCACTCTACCACAAGGTGATCAGGCAAATGGATTCCCACGTACGAAGGGCCGTTTGTAGTTAAGAAGATATTCTCTGGTGGAGCCATGATACTAGCTACAATGGACGGCGAAGACTTCCCGCATCCCGTGAACGCAGACATAGTCAAAAAATACTACGCATAAAAGAGACCCGCTAGGTCGACGTATCTAGGCAAAAGTAAGGGCATCCCGGCGAACCAAAAGGGTTCGGGCAAAATTTAGGGATAAACATAAAAAAATGTACACCCGGCAAGTCGAAAACCTGAAAAGGCAGCTTGGGCAAAAAGGGGTATCCTGGTGGATTGAAAACCTGAAAAGGCGGTCCAGGCAAAAATTAGGGATCAAAGCGTATGACTATGTCCCGTTCTCAGACAGCTTCATCCAAGTTCAAAGGACTAAACAAGCTAATCACTTCTATCCGACAACAGGAGATGAGAGGCTTGAAGACATAATGGCAGTAGTGGAATTAAAGTCAATAGGACGTTTTCGGCATAGCTTTCTCTTTGTTTTCTTGACAATTTCCTCTTACTAGGATTTCTGTCTCCTTGTACACAAATTGCTTGTTTACAGGCCCTCTTTCGAAATCAATATAATTTTAGTTTCAAAAAAAAAAGCTTTTGTTTTACTTTCTCTGTTTTGTTTGCATAAGCGTCCATTGATTTAATTCGAATTAATATATGCATTTGGATATGATCGATGTTTACCAAAAATGCGTGCATAAAATAGAAATAGCGATTACTACTAGACTTCAGGATCGAGGAGAAGGTCTAATCATGCTTTCCAATGAATCCGTTGCTAATCCTATCCCCCAACAAAGCCAGTCATTCCCAGAGGAGAGTGGCATTACTAGACAAATGGGTCATCTCTTCCACCCCCAGCCGGGCTTCTGTTGAACATTTCTACCATCAGACAGAAATCAAGCATCCCCGGCTAAGAAAGGGTCATCGATACCAGTATCTCCCAACCAGAAGACTGAGATTTATTTCCCCAGTAGAGTCCCCTGGAAGAACGTTTCAGACACATAGTGCATTCATTACATCATTTCACATCACATACCTACATACAATTTTCATTCCGCATCATATACATTACATCATTTCATAACATATACATGTATACAATGCTCTCATTTATTCCAGACGCATAATTCACTCATTACATCATTTCATAACATATACATGTATACAATGCTCTCATTTATTCCAGACGCATAATTCACTCATTACATCATTTCACAGCACACGCATGCATACAACATTTGCATCTCATGCATCATGACATGGCATGAAGCTAACTTTATTTTTCAGGTTAATTATCCTCTTGATACAATCAAAACAAAGGTCCATTCAGACGGACAGCTTTATCAATTACATTCAGGATTCAACTACATCTTTCAGATATACTCCATGGCAACATTCATTCTGACATCCTCCTAATGGTGGCATCTTTAAGCCCACCCCAGATATTCATTGCAAATACAGCATCTACAAATACGACCAGATACAGTCTAACGTACGGTTCATTCTGATTCAGCCCAACATATAACTCCTTCCACTCAGATACGATCTAACGGAATATCCATTCTGATCTTCAACTACTCCAACACGGTCTAATGTACGACCCAGTTGGACCTTCATTTCTCAGGTACTACCTAGCATACGGTCCATCCTGATTCATCTCAACATATGACTCCTTCAACTCAGATGCGATCTAACGTACGGTCCATTCTGGCCTTCAACAACTCCAATACGGTCTAACATACGACCCAGTTAGACCTTCGATCCCTCAGATGCTACCTAGCGTACGGTACATTTCTGAAGTGTAGTCTAGCGTACGACTACCCCTTTCATCAGATTCAGCCTAACGGATGGCTCATTCTGCTCAAATACGGTCTAATGTACGACCCAGTTAGACCTTCAAGGCCTCAAATGCTACCTAGCGTACGGTACATTCTGAAGTGTAGTCTGGCGTATGACTACCCCCTTCATCATCAGGTACAGCCTAACGGACGACTCAGTCTACAACTCAGATACGATCTAGCATACGATCCATTCTGATCCTTCACCCCCAGTAAAGATACAGCCTAACGGACGGCTCGAACTGCGTGCAGATACGATCTAGCGTACGATCCATTCTGATCCTTTATCCCCAGCATATTACTCCTCCAACAATACGGTCTAGCGTACGACCCATTCGGATCTTCATTCCTCAGATACTACCTAGCGTACGGTACATCCCGAGGTGTAGTCTAGCATACAACTACTTTTCGTCAGATACAGCCTAACAGACGGCCCATTCTGCAACTCAGATACGATCTAGCGTATGATCCATTCTGGTCTGTTATCCCCAGCGGCGTATGACCCATTCTAAATCCCCAGTGAAGTCGACGGCCTAATGAATGACTCACTATACGGTCTAACGCATGACCCAGTGACACCCATGACTTCAGATATCTTCTAACGTACGACGTACTCTGAAGCTCTCATCATCAAACTTCCTAGATGGCATCTTTAAGCCCATCTCCATCAAGACTAACTACTTGACAAGTGCAAATTTTTGGGGCATTCTAAGTGTTCAATAATCTTCCACCTCCAGACCACGAATGGAGTACATACCATTCTGACTCTCTCGGTTCAAGAATATCGAACAGGGGCAGCTGTCATACCCCAAAATTTGCCCATTAGTATTTCAAGGCATTTTTCAGGGCACTCCGACTC
Organism: Lathyrus oleraceus; assembly: GCF_024323335.1. Lineage (NCBI taxonomy): Eukaryota > Viridiplantae > Streptophyta > Magnoliopsida > Fabales > Fabaceae > Lathyrus > Lathyrus oleraceus. The sequence continues at coordinate 365,637,396 of NC_066581.1, read as the reverse complement.
ATTTTTATGACATTGATCTTAAAGGAACAAAGGCCCAGCTCACGAATGGCCCAATCCAGAAAATGGCCCAAACTGGCCTGTTCGCTACGCGTTCGCTACACACTCGCCTAGCGAACGTTCGCTACACGCTCGCCTAGCGAACGTTCGCTACACGTTCGCTACACGCTCGCCTAGCGAAGCTGACAGACAACAGAAAATTTCGGGCTTCATTCTGAGCCCATTAGGTCATCAAAGGAGTATTATAAATACCCCAACTCCAGAACAAAAAGGGGAGAAGGAAAAACCGAGACGGAGACGGCCGGAAACCCTGGCATAGCAACCCCGGAGAGTAGCCCAGAGAAGTCGGAGTGAAGAAACCCTGACGGCCGCTCATCCGCACCGAAGTTACCGCCGCCCAACTCAACCCGATACCAAAAGTGACTTGCCAATTCAGCATTACCACTCCATTGCAAACAGGTTTGTGTATCATTATTGTTTTATGCTTCCAATTTATAAATCTCTAAATACATAATGCATCATGATTGAATTTTTGGATATGTAATTAGACTTTGCATGTGAATTCCAGTACGCCTGAATATCCTGAGTGTTTGACCATATTATTTCTGTAATTGAATGCAATAAGGCATGCAGCATGCTGAGATCATATTGTTCTGAAATTCAAAACCCGCAGCCGCTCGCTAGCACATCGCTAAGCGAGCATGTAGCGAGCATTCGCTAGGCCCTCGCTAGGCGAGACAGAGGCGAACGGGACAGCCGTTGATATTTGTTATGTCCTATGCGTAACCTGATCTATTCTATGTTAATTATGCACTATTTTGCCTGACATTCATGCTGCTGTGTTTTCTTTTGCGGTGTAATCCTCGATTGCACCCTGATTGGTATTCTAACCTGTTTGCTGAATTTTGTAAAGGTTCACATATCCCAGGAAAAGAGTCACTACGCCAAAAATGACTTTTAACAGCGCATCTTAGACAGCGCTTTTAAAAGAAAGCGCTGTCTAAGGTTAAAATTAAAAACAAACACGGAAAATGTTCCAAGAAAATAATAAAAGCGCTGTCTAAGGGGGGGTCTTAGACAGCGCTTTCTAAAAGCGCTGTCTAAGACCCCCCCTTAGACAGCGCTTTTAGAAAGCGCTTATAAATATAGACTTTAGACAGCGCTTTTGGTAAAGCGCTGTCCAAAGTCTTTAAATTAAAAAAAAAATTAAAACCAAAAGCGCTGTCTAAGGGGGGGTTTAGAAAGCGCTTTTGGAAAGCGCTGTCTTAGGCATACCTTAGAAAGCGCTTTCCACAAAAGCGCTGTCTAAGGTCTTATTAAAATAAAATTTCAGGATTCTATTTTCGTTCTCAGTCTTTTTGTTTTCCCTCTTCTTCACTCACCTCTCAGACACCCAAAACACGACATCCCCATTTTCCTTCAACTTTCGAAAACCCTATTTTCCGCCTTCGAGGGTCCCTCCGCCGTCACCCAAACAAGCGACCGCCGCACTCGCCTCTCACCTCCGAACCTCCACCGTTTCCGCCACCGCACTCCTCATCTCAACAATCTCAACCGTGCCGATATTCCCAAAATTTTTTGTGTGTACTGTATTCTTGATTTTTTGTGTGTACTGTATTCTTGATTGAGTAAGATACTGGACACAATTACACTGTTCCTGTTTTACCTGCAATGTTCCATTGCTTACTGTATCATTTAATATCATTATATATTGTTCAGGCCAACGCCAAGGCAAAGTTTGACGAAACTGTTGAAGCACATATAAAACCGGGCATCGATTCCAAGCGAACAGAACTGGTATGTTTCAAGATACTTCTTTTTCTTTTTTATTGTTTTTCTTGTGTTTGTGTGTTTTTTCTGAGCTAGGGTGATTCTATGAGTACCATGTAAATTTTAAAGCGCATATTCAATGAACAGAACTGGTGTGTTTGACTTGTGGACTTAAGTTCTTTAGGTTTGGCATATTCAATGAACTACATCCTATCTTCATTGATACTCTCAAAACTTGAGAGTCATATGCCCTTTGAAGACTAATTGTGTTAGGAGAGTTAGATTAGTAGTCAAAACAGTTAGGAAAATGTGTTATGAAAAATGTTAGTTAATAAGCTGTTAGTAATTAGAGGTGACATGAGTTAGAAGTCCATTGATCATGTTAGTTGAGGTTAGTATGGAAGTTAGAAATCATTATTGTGTTGATGGACGTTGCAATGATATGCTAAAGTTAATGATGCTTTGAAATCAATTTGAATGTTCATTGAAACTACTATGGAATATGGTTGGTTTATTGATTTTGAATGTTGATGTTAATTGAATTAATTCTAATTTTATTATGGTTAACTGTTTGTTGAAAATGCTATGCTAATCGGTTAGTTGTTGGTGTTACAAATGCAATGTTTAATGATAGTTGGTGATTTGGGAGTTGTTAGTTTGTGTATGTATGTATATTGAGTTGTGTATGTATATGTGTATGCAATTTGATTTTCTTTATACTTGCTTGGTATGCATGATGAATTTTGAAATGCATTGCATGTTGGGGCTGTCATGACTAGGCTTGGATTTAGATGTTCAATATTGTTCAAACTTCATGTTTCCTTAGTGATTATACTTGAAGATTGAATAGGTAGTTTTTTTTCTTTTTAACTGTGAAAGTGTTGTTCATCTCACTTTCATTCTAAAGGAACAAGATTTCTCCCATAAAATGATTGAACGAACTCTAATATAGTTATAGGTATATTGTAATAGAAAAAGTTTGATTCTTGTAATATAAAAAATGAAAGTGATGAGGTAATTAAAGTTGGTATATTGGCGTATCGGATACGTTATTGAAGTTTATATTAACATTGGTTATGTATAGGTTTTTGAAGTTTAAAATGAATTAAAGCTTATAATTGTTAGGATATTCAAAGATACTACCTTAGTTATGTATTTTCGTCTGGATTAATTGTTTACTTTAATAAGTAGGAAAACCATGGATAAAACATGGATCTGTGCCGATCGAATGACCAAAGAGTACGAGAGTGGGGTTTTGGAATTCGTTAAGTATGCTGTTCAACACGCTGAAAACCCCAGACGAATGCATTGTCCTTGCTTGCGTTGTTGTTATATTGGTAAGGTTGACGCACATGGATTGAAATCGCATTTGCTGAGGCATGGAATTGATCAAAGTTATCAGTGTTGGATATTTCATGGTGAGAAAATTAACGAGAATGTTGAATCGAGTGGAAAAAGTAATACGACCTATGCTTCATACGACAAAGACACGGAAACATACGATTGTGATCGAGTTGAAGAGATTGTAGAAGCACTGGAAGAAGATCTTCATGATTGTCCTGAAATGTTTGAGAGGATGGTAAGCGATGCAGAGAAACCGTTGTACAAAGGTTGCACTAAATTCTCAAGACTTTCTGCGGTATTAAAGTTGTACAACTTAAAGGCGGGCAATGGATGGTCGGATAAAAGTTTCACAGAGTTGTTGGCCCTTATGAGAGAAATGCTACCGGATGATAATGTTCTTCCTAATCGAACCTATGAGGCAAAAAAAATGTTGTGCTCTATTGGCATGAGCTATGATAAGATACATGCTTGTCCTAACGATTGCATTTTGTTTCGTAACGAATATGCAATGTTAACTGAGTGCCCTAAATGCGGTTTGTCTCGATATAAGAAAAGATTATCTCCCGCAAAAGTCTTATGGTATTTTCCGATAATTCCGAGATTTAGGCGCATGTTTCGTAGTGAAACCGATGCAAGACATCTTACTTGGCATGCAGATGAAAGAATTATTGATGGAATGTATCGGCATCCGGCTGATTCACCACAGTGGTCGAAGATTGATAATGATTATCCTGAGTTTGGATCAGAAGCAAGAAACCTTCGATTGGCATTATCTACTGATGGAATGAACCCACATGGTCTTCAAAGTATCTCACATACCACATGGCCTGTGATTCTTATGATTTATAACCTACCTCCGTGGCTATGTATGAAGCGTAAGTACATGATGTTATCTATGTTAATCTCTGGGCCTAAACAACCAGGGAATGACATAGACGTATACTTGACACCTCTGATCGAAGATTTAAAGATTTTGTGGGAGAACGGTGTGAAGGTTTATGATGGATATAGGAAAGAAAGTTTCAATTTGAGGGCGATGTTGTTTGGCACAATTAATGATTTTCCAGCATACGGGAATCTATCTGGGTATAGCATTAAAGGTCAACGTGCGTGTCCTGTTTGTGAAGACGGAACCGATACGATTCGATTGGAACTTTGCCAGAAGAATGTGTTTCTCGGTCATCGTAGATTCTTACATTCTAAACATCACTACCGTGGGTGGAGAAAAGCATTCAATGGAGACACCGAACATCGTAGAGCTCCACCCGCATTGTCAGGTGAACAAGTTTTTGAAAAGGTGAAAGATGTGCGTACTGAGTTTGGCAAGCCTTTTGCACATAAGATTGTGAAAGGTGGGTGGAAGAAAAGGTCGATATTTTTTGAATTGCCATATTGGAAGTCTTTGTACGTGAGACATTTTCTCGATGTTATGCATATTGAAAAAAACGTATTTGAAAGTGTTATCGGTACATTACTCAATATAAAAGGCAAGTCTAAGGATGGCCTTAAAGCAAGGGAGGACATGTTAAAAATGGGAATGAGAACTGAATTAGCACCCGTGAAGAAAGGAAGACGAACATATCTACCACCTGCTGCTTTTACTTTATCTAGAAAGGAGAAAAAAATTTTGTGTAAGTCTCTGAGTGAAGTTAAGGTTCCAGAAGGATACTCATCTGATATCAGAAGACTTGTTTCTATGAAAGACCTCAAGTTGAAGAATTTGAAGACACATGATTGCCATGTTATAATGGAACATTTTCTACCGATAGGTATACGTTCTATTTTGCCAGAAAAAGTAAGAAGTGCCATAACTAAATTGTGTTTTTTCTTTAGGTCAATTTGTAGTAAGGTGATCGATCCCGAGATCTTACCAACACTACAAAAAGAGATTGTAATTACCTTGTGTGAGCTTGAAATGTATTTTCCTCCGTCTTTTTTTGACATAATGGTTCATTTAGTTGTTCATCTTGTGAAAGAGACACAGTTGTGTGGACCAGCTTATATGAGATGGATGTACCCTGCTGAACGGTATATGAAAATATTAAAAGGGTACGTGAAATCCCGAAGTCGACCAGAGGGTTGTATTGTTGAACGATACATTGTTGAAGAAGCTGTTGAGTTTTGTACTGAATATTTGTCTAACGTTCAATCGATTGGACTCCCCAGAGCTCAGATTTTCGACAAAATGGAAGGTAAAAAATTAATTGGGAATAAAATTGTGACAATATCAAGGGATGAACGGGATCAAGTTCATTTGTATGTTCTGCACAATAATAATGAGGTTGAGCCATATGTTGAAATGCACAAGGATGTACTCCGAAGGTTAAATCCGAACAGAAATGAAAATTGGATAGTTATAGAGCACAATCAAAGTTTCATACAATGGTTGAAGGATCATATTTATTTGAAGCGCTCTTCAGATCCTTCTTCGGTAACAGAAATGTTGAGATGTTTGGCATATGGTCCAAGTTTGCATGTGTTTTCTCATAGCGCATATTCAATTAATGGATACACATTTTATACCAAAGAACAAGATGATAAGAGTACTATGCAAAATAGTGGTGTCACCGTGCTAGCTGAAGCAATGCATATATCAAGTATGAAGGACTTAAACCCCAAATATGCAAATTTGTCATATTTTGGAGTTATTGAGCACATTTGGGTGTTTGATTACGAGAAGTTTCAGATTCCCATCTTTGGTTGCAAGTGGGTGAATAGTAGTGGCATACGAATGGATAAGTCTGGATTTTTGCAAGTTGATCTTACTAGGGTGGGGTACAAAGATGAACCTTTTATTCTAGCATCTCAAGCTAAACAAGTGTTCTATGTGAATGACCCGAAGAGTACAAAATGGTCTATAGTGCTTTTCTCTAACAAAGTGACTGATGATAGCGGTGTCGATCAATGTGATATTGATGTTGAGAATGAGTCATGCATTAGACGGAATGAGTTGAATAGAAATGATGAAGTTGAGGATCTTATACCGGATGAGTCATATATAAGAAACGATCATAATGAGGGAATTTGGATCAATTCATCCGTACGCATTGCTAAGAAACAAGTGATTAATATTCCAACAAAGAAAAGAAAGAGATGTTAGTGACTTAGGTAAATTATCCATGGTTTCTTTATTTTTTTTTTCATTTGTTTTGATTATAAGTTATATGTGATAATGCATGATTTCATTATATTTTTGTTTTCAATTGCTTTGATTATAAGTTATATCTGATAATGCATGATTTCTTTATTTTTTTGTTTTCAATTGCTTTGATTATAAGTTATATTTGATATTTGATGGTTTCCTTGGTTTATTACAGGTTAGACATGGCTGATGATCAACATGAGGAAGTTAGTAAAGTATCCGCGGAAGAAGAAATTCGAAGAGGCATCACAGTAATGCGAAGGGTGGTCCAAGGAAGATCTCGAGGCATCATACTAGTTGTCTCTTGGAACAACCAGGGACAACTTATAGAACCTAATGGGCATACCTTAACTAGTTTCATCGGTGCACTAGTAAGGAATGAAATTCCCATTACATGTGATGATTGGAGAAATAAAGAGTTGAAAGAGTCCAAAGAAAAAATTTGGAGTGAGATAAAGGTACAATCATTTGGCCCTTAATTATACGGTATCAATTATGTTTTTTCAATTACCGATACTAACTATCAATCTGTATGTTTTTCTTAGCGATGTTTTAACATCGAAGAAGAAAGAAGAGGGTTTTGTATGAAATTGGCCGGAAAGCTTCTTAGAGGGTTTCAGACATTTTTATCATCCAAGTTCCTTAAGGATGCGGATGGTAATTTTGTGGATGCGGAGCTTCCTAGAAAATATGAAAGTTTGATATCGGCTGAAGAATGGGAAGCTTTCAAATCCAAAAGACAAGACCCGACTTTTCAAAGAATAAGTGCTACAAATCGGGAAAGAGCATCAAGTCCCGCATATCCGTACCGAAAAGGACGTGTCGGATATGGACGCTTAGAACAATCCATGGTAAGTATTTATAAATTGCGAAAACAAATTTGTTCATCATATATTAGTTTTATCTGATCAAATTGTATGACTTAATGTGTAGCTGCAGAAGGAGGAAAGTTCAGAAACATCTCTTCCTGCACATGTTTTGTGGAAGGAAGCCCGTGTGGGCAAATCTGGAGTTCCTCAAGAAGAAGTTTTAAACGTATACCAGAAATGTGTAAGTATAACATTTTTTCATTAATTGAATAACATTTTTATACACAAATATTTGACAAGTATACGGTATTCATCTGATTTTTCAGGAGGAGCTATCTCAGTCTCTATCTCCCGATGATACTAAGAGCATACTTAGTCGGGCATTAGATGTCCCTGAGTATTCTGGTCGGGTGAGGGGTAAGGGATTTGGAGTCACTCCGACCTCCCTCAGTGTTAAAAAAGGAAAGGCTCCTAGTAATCGGGAGCTTCATGCAAGATTGGAAGCCATGCAAGCTGAGCTTGATGCATTGAGGAGAGAAAGAGAGGCTAGCGCCTCAACGGTATACAGAGATGCTTCGGACAAAAACAGTATCAACTGTACCTTTCAGCCGAACATTCCAGAGGTAATTACATATAATTGTCTTAAATTGAACTATTTGCTTAAATTATGTATTTGACATATATACACATTAACGATTTCTTGTTATTATTGGTTTTAGGGCATTTCCCATTGTCAGCTGTATTTGTCGTCACCATACTATCGGATGGTTGGCAAGGGAAAAGTGCATAACGTTAGCGGAGTATTACTCCACACTAGAGAGCTCCCTGCTGGATGTTTGAAGGTATCAGTTGATATTGCAGTTGAGCCGAATGCAACATTAGCATATCCTAGCGATGATTCGGATGCAACAACGGTGCACGAAGCAGTAGGTTCGTTTGTTGCATGGCCGACAAACCTCATATGCGTAGGATATGAGGTATGCTTAAAACTTATGTTAACTTTAATGTGTATATTCAAAGTTTAAAATTTATGCTTAAAATTTTACTTACATATTTTCCTTGGTTATGTTAAATAGACTCCCACAAAATCCAAATCAAAAGAAAATGAGGTTAGCAATGCCTCCGCACAACAAAAAAAGGAGGTTAGCAACGCCTCCGCACGGGTAAAAAGTTTTGGTGCTAAGAAGACCGTAGCTAAGAAAAAACCTACCACCAAGTATAGGTCGTGCCTCAGGACATTTCTAGAGATGACCGATATACCGACCGGAGGTGTTCGGAATGTACATATGGAGGTAGGGATTTTCGGCTTTGATTACGACCAAATGATTGGTAATGAAGACTTCATGCAAGTTTTTGGTCATGAAGAAATCGGCGTCAACGTTGTCAATACATATATTAGGTAAATCCGGTCTACTTTGTTTTATTAATTAAACAACTTATGTTAATGATGTTTACTTTATGTTAATCCGGTTTACTTTATGTTTCAAAAGAGGTGTTAATGATGTTTTTATATTAGGTTTTTGTATGACAAATTGATGCGCCCCAATGATTTGGACGAGTCATTCGGATTCTTAGCACCCGCGACCGTCAACTTAGGTTTAATCTTAAGTAGACCGCATACCGTGACGGAGTATGTTCTTCGGATCCTCATGGACAATAAAGATGCGGAGAAGTTGTTTTTTATACCGTTTAATACCGGGTTAGCATTTCATTCTAAATTCATCTATTATAATTATTTTCCAAGTTACCATCTAACATTTGCCTAATCATTACAGTGGACATTGGTTGTTGCTCGCAATCAATCCTATCCGAGAAATTGTGTATTATCTTGACTCGTTAGGAAATGATTGGACAACATACCCGGATATGAAGGTCCTAATTGACACGTAAGTGAGAATGTTCAAATTTTTTCTTAGTTTATGTGAATTGTTCTAATTGCTTCATTTTTATTTTATTAGCGTCCTACAAGCTTTTCGGGCCCAACGAGATATCCAAACCTCAAGGAGGGACGCCAACTGCATTACATGGATTAAAGTGGCGGTATATTTTTAATTACCACATTTTTTATTATATTAGTGATGACACTTGATAAAACTTAGGATTTATAATCCATATTTTTTTTTCATGTAGTGTCCTCAACAACGTAATCAAATAGATTGCGGGTATTTCGTGTTGAGGTTTATGCGAGATACTCTTGCTTTGGGCCGATTAGTGATTCCCACCGATGTATGTATTTCTAACTTATGAGTTATTTTTATATTTACACATATCTCATATAATTAAATAGTTGGAATTAATTCAAAATATGTTATATTATTATGTAGTACTTTGAGGAATTCAAGTGTGCATTTTATACAAAGGATCAAGTGGACGAAATTAAAGAGGAGTGGTGTCAATTCATGATAGAGCTCAAAGTTTTTTCATAAATTTGTGTAATTAATGTGTACATTTGTAGTATATGTAATGACTTGTAAATGTGTACATAAATTTGTATATATTTTGATACATTTAAGGCAAAATTGGTTTGAATTGGTATATATATATATTTGTTAGCCAAAAATTGGTAGAAAAAAGGCCAAAATGGCATGTATAAAATGTGATAACTGTCTGTCAAAATTTGGTTGAAAACAGGTAGAAATTCTGGTTTATAAACCTGGAAAAAATGTGGTTTAAAACAAAAGCTTCAAAAATTTTCGTATACATTAGACAGCGCTTTTGTAAAAAGCGCTGTCTAAGGGGGGGATTAGAAAGCGCTTTAGGCAAAAGCGCTGTCTAAGGGGGGGGGGGCTTAGACAGCGCTTTTTGAAAAGCGTTGTCTAAGCCCCCCCCCTTTAGACAGCGCTTTTGCCTAAAGCGCTGTCTAAGGTATACCTAAAAAAATTAAAATAGGGGGGGCTTAGACAGCGCTTTTTGAAAAGCGCTGTCTAAGCCCCCCCCTTAGACAGCGCTTTGGCCAAAAGCGCTGTCTAAGGTATACCTAAAAAAATTAAAATAGGAGGGTCTTAGAAAGCGCTTTTGGCCAAAGCGCTGTCTAAGGGGGGGGGGGGGGGGCTTAGACAGCGCTTTTAAGATTTAAAAAAGCGCTGTTTAAACCTTTAGCAGCGGAGGTTTAGACAGCACTTTAAAGCGCTGTCTAAGGCTAAAAAAAGCGCTGTCTAAGGTCTTGTTTGGCGTAGTGAGTGTTGTTTAGGCCTTCCACTTTATTTGTGGGATACCCTTATGAAGATCCACCCTAAATTGCTTAATTAATTTTAATGTATTAATTTTAATGTATTAATTTTAATGTATTGATCTTAATGTGGATATTCATCCTAATCACCTCATTGACTTTAAAATATGGCCTTTAAACATGTGATTTTGGACCTCTCTTTGCTGCCCTACGGTATTACGGTATAACGGTCATGTCCCGCGAATGTAGGGATACACTTAGCAATGGCCCTTCGATTAAATCATCATAAAATAAATCATAGTCCCTCGGATGTTGCCTTCGAATATGTGATTTCGTCCCTCGATGACCCTTCGGTGTAGCCTACGGTTAAATGATGATCGTCCCTTCGAATGCTAAGGTATCCTTACAACTGTTGCCTTCAATGACCTATCGATGACCCTACGATGACCCTTAAACATCCAAAGGGTAAAATTACTTACTTCTCAATAGTAAGGACAGTTTTACCCTCATAAGGATAGGAAACGTTCATAACGACCTTAGGAAGGTATAACTCTCAATTGCTGGATCATAACCTAAAACATTTCCCACCCCTCACACTTTGCAAATCCTAGAAAATCACCACTTGGTATACATTCATACTAGAATCATTACCAAGTTATATTTTTCTAAACTGTTTTTTCAAAATCAAACGAGATAAATACTTTGTATACATTCATACGAGAATCATTACAAAGTTAAACTCTCTTTTCGAAACATTTTTAAACAATTCACGAACACTTTTCAGACAAAAATATAAGTGATCCAGCAATTAAGAGCCCATGGATAACCATGGATACAAAGGGTGCTAACACCTTCCCTTTGTATAATGTACCTCCCGAACCCAAAATCTATTGAGGTCTTTCCTGTTCTTTTCCACCTTTCCTTATTGGATAAAAGAAAAGTCGGTGGCGACTCTTGGTATCCGCGACATTGCGATAAAAAGCAAAACACCCCAAGTCAGTTCACCGTATGACACAAAGCATGCAAGCATAATCAAAACAAAGCAAACATACACACTTAACACACAATATATCCAGACAAAGTGGGCTCAAACAAAGGGTTAGGCTGCAAAAGCAAACCAACTGTATCAGGTGATGTTAGCTCTTAACCCTAACATTGAGAGTTAGGGTGAAGCAGATGAAATAGGAAGTGAGGGGTGTGCCTCACAGCTCTTATCCCTGGCCTGGGAGAGCTTCAGACAAAGAAGTGTGGGTTCAGAAAGTGGGAACCCTTCTACACTTATGACACTGACTCAACTGTACAACTGTACAAGGATCTTGGGTTAATGTCCACAATGCATCAACACCAGTTGTGTGAGCAGAGGGACGACTCAACAGAATAGCAGGAGATGGATTGCACATCTCTTGTATCTGCCAATTGCCTTATTCCAAAGGTCTTTTCCTGCTTGGGGACAAATATAAACAAGCACAAGCATTGCCTCTTAAGGAGGACTTCAGACAGGTGCCTGGCCAAATAACAGGCCAGGTCTTCCAGACTACATGGAGAAAAGAAATTCTACCTCAATTGGTTTATACAACCAAGCAACAACACAAGCAAGTTCACAATGAACTATAGCAACTAATGTACCTGAAATCAATCCAACATAATCAGTATACCAGACAAACAAAAGTCAAACAGAAAATTACAAGTCCACAACACAAACAGATAACAAGCATCAATGCACATAGGTGCAAGCCACAAGGCCTAAGCATAAATCTCAATGCCTACAAAACAAACTCAAGGTTAGTCATAAACAAGCAATAAACCAATCCCAATTGAGTGCACATCATCAAGCATAAGCAATTGTGCTCTTTGACCTGAAACAAAGCTCAAACATTAGGCACTAACGACTAGGACATGGCCTAGGGTCAAAATGGGAGCAATAAACCAAAACAGAACATGAAACTTATCAAAAATCAAGATCAATCAAATAGGAAACAAATCCAAGTGGTCTCACATTCATATCATTAACCAATATAATTTCATGAGGCAAAGAGTACAAAACATGCAATTTAGAACCTCATAGGACCAAACAGAAAGATCCAATTCAAATCAAATCACAAACAACTCAATAAATCCCCAAAAAATTCATGGTCAAACAGAATTCAAAACATGATCTACACACCAAATTTCAGGCCATTTGGACAACTGGAAGCAAGTCAATTAAAATCCATAAGGCAAGGTATGCAAATACAAGCTCATACAAGGCATCAAAACATGCATCAACTTCAAGCAACCATAAAACAGAATTGGCATAAGATAAATGAATGAAACAAAAGCCATGGCACACTTCAAGATGTATATAATACACATGCCAAATTTCAAGTCCATCCAATAAACCACAAGAATTTCACAAAACATATGAGATCATGACTCACAAAAGGTTCACAATTGGTCAAACAGGGGAGAAAATCTCAATCAAATTGGAAATACACTCAAAATTTCTAGGAAAATTCACAATCAAACTAGACATCTAGAAGATCCAACATGCAAAAATTCACATCATTTTGAGTTCATATGGCATGGTAACAAAAATCCACAAACTGGACAAGAAATGGTGTGACACAAATTGTCACACCTCTAAAGATCATAGCATATCTCACAATCCAGAAACTCAAAAATCACAAACCATATATCAAAATTCTCCTTAAGGTGTCTAGAATATGCATACAAAATTTCAGGAATTTCCAATTAAGAATCATCATTTCATGATCAAAATGCCAAGCAATGTGCATGAAAGAATACATCTAAACAAACCCTAGGCCATTCCAAAAACCACACGTGCACAATTTCCACAAAAATCACCAAAAAATACTAGAGATTACAAGGATCATGGGGGAAAAAATTTCAGTCAATTTGGATTAATGTTTTGTGAGTTATGGAATTTTGAATGTTGAAGAAAAATAAAAAATGCATGTGGAATGGCATGTACATGTGAAATATATGAGAAAAAATGTCAACAGCCAAAAATGAGAATTGTCCTAGCACGGAATCGAAGGAGGTGCAATTTCAAAAAAGTAGCGCGCGCTACAGTGACAAACATCAACAGCATGGCAAAACGCACTATTTTGGATCAAAACATGTTTCTGGAATTTTTTCAAGTGTTCTTCACATGTTCATACCAAAACCTAACTCAAGAACAAATGTTCACTAAAATCAACAATCCATACACCATTGGAAAGATCTCACAACGTACATCAACAATATCACATCAATTAAGCCTAATTCCTCCTAATTTAAGAGAATCGAAGCAAAACATAATCACATGTGAAACTTCCAGTCAATGTAACTTATTCATTTCTCAACCAAATTCAATGATTCCAATTGCAGATCACTCTACTAAGCAAGATCTATCCAAATCATATATCAATTGCAAGAATCATTAAATTCGAAAACTCACCTTCAAGAATTGGCAGTGGTGAAATCGCGCGTATCAAGCCTTGTAAGCGTAAAACAGAACTTCCTTAATGCTTGAATGATTGAATGGAGCGAGGTTTGGATGTTGCTTGTACACGATCTTGCTGAAATCTCAACTTGCCATAGATGAGCACTCTTGTAACAGTCCACGAATTCAGCTTGAAAAGGATGAAATCTTGCTTCCAACAGCTTCAATAATGCACATGGATCATGGATTGATGAAGATCTTGGCAAGGTTTGTGAAGAAAATTGAAGAAAAGTTGAGAGAAGAAGTGTAGAGTTTTTTGTGATTTTCAGATCTAGATCTCAATTCTGTTATGGTTAATCAGAAAACAGTTATGATTATGGTTTTATATGTGATGTTAATGATGTTGTTAATCATGATTAGTGTAAATGCAATGGATTAAGCCAAATCAAGTTTTCATGCTAAATGGTAAAATGGCCAATTCACCCTCACTTGTGCAATGCAATGCAACAGTGCATTTTCTGTTTTGGAGCAAGTTTCAAATGATATTTGTGAGCTAATGCAAGTGGAATCAAGTGTATGCCATGCTTATTTTGCAAAATGACCTTTTTCCCTCCAAATTCAAATTAAGTTCACTTGAAAAATGCACTTTTTGTATGAGCAAAATTCATGAAAGGTAATGCTTGTTTTGGATAGAGGGGATCAAAAGAAATTTGCTCAAAAAAAACCTCACTCCATTTGGCCTTGTGAATCAAAAGTTATGCACCTTTGAAATCCAACTTTTCTTGACAATGATCAATCCATAACTTGCCAACCACAAATGAGAAATTCATGTTCTTGGACTTTTTGGAAAGGTGAGAGCAAGATCTACAACTTTCATGTTGGACAAAATTTCATTTGAAGCATTTTTGGACATGTAATTTTAAGGAGAAAACCTTTCCATTTTTGGCAATTTTAAATTACAAGTCACTTTCTATTTTTGGAAAGTTTCCATCTGACTTTATTTTCTTCATTCTTGATGTTTGCAATGTCAAATGAAACTTGTTTGGATATAAATGAAGTGTCTCTAACCCTCTCCCACCTCCAAATCCATCAGTTGACCTTTGGTTGACTTTTGTTGACTGATAGATGAATTTCAGCTCGACTGTTGAACTTGAGCCTCAAACTCCTGATGAAATGGCTCAATGATGAAACCCTAGCTTCCATAAGCTCAATAAAACCTCAGGATGATCTCCCATATCAATGAAACCCTCATCTCCTTGGCAAGCCCTGATTGGCACAATGCAGATGATTAGGGTTGACCAGAGGTCAAAACCCTAATCTCAAGGTATCTGATCAAGCATAAGGAACCTCTTGGTGATGACAAGACCATGATGATGATGATGTACCATTTCTACCAAGATGATGATCAATCTCCCTTGAGAACCAAGAAACCCTAATTTGAAGCACCAACCTTCAGATGATTAGTGATCAATTCAATGAAACCCTAACTTGCATCTTAACCTCTTCATCTTCTGATCAAGACCTAGGAGGATGACTTGCTCAATGTAGCCACATGATATGCAAAGATGCAATGCCTAATGACCTAAAAATGAAATGCAATATGCTAAGCTAGTCCCAAGAGAGGAGGGCAAATTTTGAGGTGTTACAGTACTTTGGGCAGTTTCTCTTCCAGTGTCCGGTCTTACCGCAATGGAAGCAAGTGCCTTCTTTTGCTATGCCTCCACTAGGCTTTAAAGCAGCAACGGTGGGTTTGGATTTGGCAACTTCCTTGCCTTTCCCTTTATCACCCTGCTTAGTGGGCCTTTTGTTCTGTCTCTTTCCATTTTCGATCATCAGAATGGACTTCCCTTTTGACTTCAGATTCTGCTCGGCAGTTCTTAACATGGCGAGCAGTTCAGGAAGCGATTTGTCCATAATTTAGGACAAATTGACTGAACCCATCTGACAACGATTGCAAGATCAAATCAGTCGCAAGTTCCTTTTCGAGGGGAAAACTCAATCTCTCAAGGTTTTCCACATACCCAATCATCTTGAGTACATGGGGACCTACAGGGGCTCCCTCAGCTAACTTGCCTTGAAAAAGGGCTTTTGAAACTTCAAACCTCTCATGCCTTGCTTGCTCTTGATAAAGCATTTTCAGGTGTTCGATCATATTGAACGCTGACATGTTCTCATGTTGCTTTTGCAATTCTGAGTTCATGGTAGCTAGCATGAGACAAGCAGTTTCATTGGCATCATCGACATGCTTCTTATAAGCATCTCTTTCTGCCTTAGGTGCAGAACTAGGAGGTTCCTCTTCAGGAACAGGTGTCTCCAAGACATACAGCTTTTTATCATGTTTGAGGACAATCCTCAGGTTTCGGTGCCAATCCAGAAAATTTGTCCCAGACAATTTTTCCTTATCAAGGATTGATCACAGGATGTTGTTAGAGGTGTTTGCTGTCATGGTAATCTACATAAAGATTAATGAAAATATAAGTATCATTGACATATTTAATTAGGCCTTTAATCAAATATGCTCCCACTATTTTACTCAAAACAAATGACCCTCATCATTTGATTCGAAAAATCCCGTTGGAAGATTTTCTAGTCGGTCGAGATCCATATTTCACTTCGTTCTAAGTCCGCGTAGGCGGATTACACAAAACTAGATTATTTAGGTAGGAACTCCTTCCAGTTGTATCTCATACAACTCTCAAAAATTTCAGTTGGGTGAATAACTCCTTATTCCAATCCATCATATGGATCATTCCCAACTCTTGCCTCTAAACATATATAATAAAATTATAATTAAGTTTGACTCATCGTTTTAGCAGTTGGATATTACAATTATCCCATCGCACCTTAACTAATACAAAACATACACCTCGCGTAGGCGAAACCTACATTATTCGATACTAGTCTTGATGAGTGCTAAAACTTGGAAAGAAAACATATATAATATTCTCATAATTTGTTTAGTTAAGTTTGACCCATTGTTTTAACAGTTGGATATTACAATTATCTCATCGCACCTTACTAATATATAGATCATGCACCTCGCGTAGGCGAAACCTACATTATCCGATATTAGTCTTGATGAGTGTTAAAACTTGGAAAGCATAAACTTAATATTTAATTTGAGGGAATTGCAATTTTTCTGATCTCACCGGCTTGTTTATCATATAAACCGTCTCTCACATGCATCAACATACATTCACATGCATCAACATACATACATACATAATGAAACAGTTATGGCCCCTAGCGCAATTGTTCTCCCAAGCCAATGAGAGAACCTAAGCTAACCTAACAACGATCTAAGCTTCTCCAAGCAAGATCTTCAAGGTTGTCCTCCTTTGGAACTGACTTCTTTGCTTTCTTCATATCATTACATTATATAAAGAAACTAGTTTTACATACGAGGGAGTGAGATGAGAAAAGAAGTTACATTTGGGAGATTAAGAGAGAGGCACGACACGCAGGTCGTATTTTAAAACCCAAATCAAAATAAAGGAAAACTAAGGCCATAACCGATCACCACAAGACAATAATAAACACTTTATTATTATTATTATTATTATTAATTCCTTTAATTAATTAAAATCAAATTAAATTGCGGGGTTGAAGGGGCAGCGCCCCTGGCCGAAATTTTTAATGAACAATTCATTTAAAATCGACGTCGCTTTTCGCATCAACACTTGATACTTTAAAGCACTGAGTGGGTGAACTTTGATAAGGAGAATAGCCATCCAAGGCGCAGCGGAATTTAAAACTTCTCTATTTAGTGATCCTTACGAATGGGCATGATCAGTGATAGAATCGTTACCTCTTATGGCGATTCAAACCTTTGGTGCATATCTCTTGTAACGATCAAAACCTTGGATACAAATCCACGGAGCGATCACGAACGTTGAACGATGACAACGTCTCTACTCAGTCCACACGAACAGATTCCTTCAATCTCAGTGCTAGCTGGTACGAATGAAGGGTTTGAGTGAGAGAGAGGGAAACGAAATTCCAAGTCTTCACTTGAGTTTTAGTCTGAGTGGAGTGACCATGCTTCTACCCAAGGGGTTCTATTTATAGAACCACTTGTGTGGGCTTCAAGCTAAAAAGCCCACTTAAGTGTATTTTGGCCCATATCTCATAATATGCCAAAATCACTTAAGTATTTGGTACCTTACCATATTTTGTATTCCACTTAAGTGCACCGTACCTTACGGTGTTCCTTAGTTACTCTATCTCTCATCAATCCGTCCTTTGTGTGTGACCCTGTAGGTTTTCGCGACGTTGACAATTATATTAAATCACGCATTTAACATAATAAACAGTGAGCGGTATCTAGCAACACATCACTGCTACCCAAGACACGAAAATGTCATGTGATCTGACAAAACCTCCTGTGATAATAATTATGTGTATAATTACTCTTTTGCCCTTATCTCTATATTGAACACAAGGTATAGACCGTGTCATCCTTGTCTAGTTCAATATTGGGCCCATAGACATTTATCCTGTTACGTAGGATGGGCAAATTCCATCTAGGACACTCATGTCCCTCAGCATGCTTTGTGGAGTACCCATCAACTGTCTTTATGGTTATCCAGTTACGGACAACGTTGGATCAACAATAAAGCACTCGACTCTACATCTAGGATCCATAGTGGTTTCAGGTCGAAGAGTGGTATACACCATTATCACCATGAGAATAACTTATGACACTTTGCATAACTTTCTATATAGTATTCTCATAGCGGGTCAATCCGGTATAAATATTACTCTTAATATTCATACCTATGTTTAAGACTTGATAACTCTTTATCCATGATCCATGAGATGTGATCATCAGTATACAAACATAATAGTCTTAATGCTTTAATGTTATCCCACTTCACAATAAAGCTCGACTACGGATACTTTAAGAATAATGTCCTTATGTTTAATGTGGTCTCATGATCAAGTCACACTTGATGCATTAAATGGACTAGCTATTCTAGGGACTTTATTAAACAACCGTAATAAAGAAAAAGCCTTTTATTATTAATAAATAATTCGATACAAGTACCACAAGTATTGGCCTCTAGGGCTTACACCAACAACTATGGATATCAATAACTCAAGAACTGAAACATTTAACGGTCCTCATCCGAATTTTGAAACAAGACTACAAAGAAGAGCAAGTATTCAAGAAAAACAAGTTCATCGTAAACTTCAAGGAGATCTAGTCGAATATATTTGGGAACGTTTTGGACATGAAGATGATGAAATTTAAGTTTGATTAATTATGTGATGTTATTTATTTTTATTGTTTTTAATTATATATCATGTATTTGAAATTAATATAAAATTTAATATGAATAAAATATTAATATATAAAATAAAGTTGTGAGATCCAATCTGAGTTCTTCAGAGTTGCACCATTGGAGTGAAAAAGTAGTTGAGTTGCTTCAAGCTGACGTGGCTTAATAGGTCCCACAAAGAACCCAAAAATGGGTTCACGGTTGGAGATGCTCTTAGATTAAATTGAAAATGTGACATGTGTATTGGTTGATTCACTATAGTCAATCCACTTTCCCTATGCATTTTGTCCTCCATAATATCAGAGAAGTCTTTCAATGGTTGGTAGTAGATCTTGAGTCATGATTACATATGGTTTTTCTTTTGTCCATGGATTTGATGTTTGGTGACTTATTTCCTCATTTCCCTCTTACTTTAGTAACTAAAATTCCTTACGTTTAGCACGTAATATTCTCTCGATTTCTACATCAAAAAGAAAATTAGTTGAGGTTTTCCCTCACATACAAATATCAAACATTAGTTAAAATAAACCATTTTATTGCAGAGCAACAAAATTTCAATTGATACTAAATTTAAAACTCTATAATTATTGGATGACCCCAACAACAACACAAACAACTTGATTAATAATTTAACGAGTGTACTAAATCGTGCAATGTAGTAATATCGAGAAATCTCGAATGTTGATCTCAAAGAATACATGTTATTATAGGGTTTGAATTCATTTCAGTTGAACAAAAGAGTATAAGAGGGAGTAGAGTATAATATATGTTTATGTGAGGGAGAATTTAACCACTCCAATATTTTATCTATTATTTTCTATTTTGCCACATCTTTGAGAGATGCGTTATCATCATTAAAAATGGGGAGAACATGTATTTATGTGCTTGTAAGTATGCAATTGTTTGCTTAACCATGATAGTTTTAATGATGACAACTTCCAGTGGTTAGTAAAGTCGGTGGTGACAAGTTTCCAACTCCTCTCATGATGGTGATCAACATGAGTTATCTCAAGCCTCATGAGTAAGAAGATTCAAGGTTCCAGTTGAAGTGCAAGGAGATTGATGTATCTAGCAATAAACATGGAACTTCAGAATTGTGAAAGAGAGAAAGTGTGAAAGCTCTTTTAGTCTTGTGCTTAGCTTCTGTCTGAGTAACCAAAGTATTGTAAAAGTATAAGAGTAACTCCTAAGTTACTAAGGCAACTCATGCACTCACCTATAAAATATTGTAAACCTCAATGAATGTGCTAAAACACTTTAAATATCTTTTACACAGTCTAATCAATTAAGGACATGATCTAATATATTAGAAAAAACAATGACTTCCTAATTAATTAGAAACACTTCTAATCAATTAAAACATATAGTCATTAAGGGTTTCTTTTTCTAGATTAGGGCAATCACCTTTTGAGTGCCATAATCATTTATTTGGTCAAATTATCGATTATATCATTTAATTTGGTCCATGAATCATTTCTTTTTTGAGTCAAATCTTTTTCTATATAAAGGAGACGTCTCCTCGTTCCAAAACACACCTGAATTCAAATATCTACTATCCATTTCTTATTTTTTTTATTCGCTTCCTCTCTTTCCTTTATTTTATTTCACTAAAAGTTGCCTTAGTGACTTGTGAGTGTAAAAACTTGTGAGGAAGAATTTGTACCGGTTTCATGATTAGTTATTCTTCAAGAGTGCATTTGAACGAAATATGAACATATGAAGACTTGGCTTTAATTAAATACACATCTATAACTATATATAAAGGGGATAGGTGATTTTGGTATGACCTTTATTTCTTCCACAAATACTCTCAATTAACTTCTTCTTTTATATTTGTTTATTATTTTAAAAAGTAACTTCATTTTTTATATTTGTTTATTATTTAAAAATAATAATAATCTATAACTATATATAAAGGGGATAAGTGATTTTGGTATGACCTTTATTTCTTCCACAAATACCCTCAATTAACTTCTTCTTTTATATTTGTTTATTATTTTAAAAAATAACTTCATTTTTTATATTTGTTTATTATTTAAAAATAATAATAATCTATAACTATATATAAAGGGGATAGGTGATTTTGGTATGGCCTTTATTTCTTTCACAAATACCCTCAATTAACTTCTTCTTTTATATTTGTTTATTATTTTAAAAAGTAACTTCATTTTTTATATTTGTTTATTATTTAAAAATAATAATACTTAAAATAAAAAGAATTAACACATAATGGCCGTAGGGCAGTTGTAACCTTAAAAAACTTCCTAATTCCTATTTAACATTTCGAATTTTTTCGGTTATTGTAATTTTATATAACTTTTTTTAAAGAAATATTACTTCCTATTTTATATTCAACCATTTTGGATTTTATACTTATCTATAACACTAACAAGCTTAACCCGAAATAACATAAAAAAATAATCAATTATTTTATTTTTGTGTTATTATTTACCATATTTTTTTCTTTGATATTTCAATATGATAAAAAATAAAATATTTTTAATGCATATCTTTGATTTTTTGATAAAATAATTTATCAACTATTGAGATAAATTATTTTATCTTAATGAGTTATTAAATAAATAATTATTTTATTTTTGGACATAACAATTTATTTTAGTAAATTATTTTACATAATGTATAAATATTTATTAAGTGTTAAAGCATATAGACTAGGTAGAATGAAACTCTTAACTTAAATAATTACGTGTTTACTTAATGTATAAATATTTATTAAGTGTTAAAGCACATAGACTAGGTAAAATGAAACTCTTAACTTAAATAATTACGTGTTTGTGTATAAAATAAATTACATCAATGATAAAAAAAATATAATTAATTACATCAATGCTACAAAAATGTTTGTCATATATATTATTTATTGAGTATCTATAACTATTTAATGTGGTGTTTTGGCCTGACCTATTTCGATATCAATAATATCCTTAAAAAATAATTTTTATTAGTTTTAAAATGAATTAATAAAGAAATTCAAAATTAAAAAAAAAATCCAGTCAAATATTGTGAATATTAAATACAAGTAATGGAGTCGTTATTATAAATAACAATCAAAAGAATGAAACTCAAGTTAAATAATTACGTGATTATGTATAAAATAAATTACATCAATAATAAAAAAAATATAATTAATTACATCAATGCTACAAAAATGTTTGTCAAATATATTATTTATTGAGTATCTATAACTATTTAATGTGGTGTTTTGACCTCACCTATTTTGATATCAATAATATCCTTAAAAAATAATTTTTATTAGTTTTAAAATGAATTAATAAAGAAATTCAAAATTAAAAAAAAATCCAGTCAAATATTGTGAATATTAAATACAAGTAATGGAGCGGTTATTATAAATAACAATCAAAAGAATGAAACTCTTAATTTAAATAATTACGTGTTTATGTATAAAATAAATTACATCAATGATAAAAAAAATATAATTAATTACATCTATGCTACAAAAATGTTTGTCATATATATTATTTATTGAGTATCTATAACTATTTAATGTGGTGTTTTGGCCTGACCTATTTTGATATCAATAATATCCTTAACAAATAATTTTTATTAGTTTTAAAATGAATTAATAAAGAAATTCAAAATTAAAAAAAAATCCAGTCAAATATTGTGAATATTAAATACAAGTAATGGAGCGGTTATTATAAATAACAATCAACTTCAAATTCATCTTCTATCTATACCTATATATAAAGGGAATACATGATTTTGGAGTGGTCTAATTTTGATCAAAAAATACCCTTTAGTTTCTTTTTAAATAAATAATATAATATAATTTAAAAAATTATGTTCTTGGCAACTTACATCAGTTACAAAATAAAGTGGTTAGTAACTTTCTTATCTTTTAATTTAAAATAATTCTCACTTTCTTTTACTTAAAAATCATTTATTTCTTTTTCTCTCTCCCTTTTAGTTAATTCATAAATATTTTTCTTTCACTACAATTTTTTTTTATATCACTTGGTCACTGAAGATGTTATATTAAAAATATAAAATCAACAACTTTGACGATGTAAGTTCTCTTTCTTTTGGTTTATATTGCATCATATGAACATTAAAGAAATTTAATTATTACTTTTTTTGATATTAGTGAAATATAATAGAGAATCCCATAGGAAATATAAGCCATGACAATATTTAACTTGACACTCTCCAATTAAGTCTGACATATTCGTTTGGAATGGAATATTCATGATATCCTGTAAAAATTTCGGTATACATTTATTTAGGTATACATTTATTTGTGTTACAATAAACCTTATTATATTCAAATGAGTCAAATGTTTTGAATGTATTTCTTTGATGATATGACATTTTGTCATGTATTTGTAGTTTTATAAATCTCAAGAGTGCATTGATAAATGGATGTATGAAGAATTAATACAAATCTTTATAAGGTAAAAAAAACTATATTACACTACTTACTATTAATTTTACTATCTTTTTATCTAAAAAAAATTCTAATTTGAGAGTCTTACATTTTTTCTTTACCACGGAAAACAATTGCAGGAAAAAAGAAAATACTTTATATAAAGATTTCATGTTCGGCATCCTTTTAGAGAATGTCATTGATTACACAGTATCAATAGTACTTTGTATGCTTTAATATAATTTTGAATATCTTTGTTTATCATTTTCAAAATATAATAATATTATTTTTAATGCTTCATACAATAGAAAAAAGAAAAATTTACATTTAATTTTCTTTGCTGTGTGCATTAAAAAAAGCGGGCAGACGAGAGAGAGTAAAGGGAATACTGATATAACATGATATTTATTCATAGGGGATTTTGGTAAACAATACGAAAGTGGTTTTTCCATAAAAGAAAGATGAATATAGGGGATTTTGGTAAACAATACGAAAGTGGTTTTTCCATAAAAGAAAGATGAATATTTATGATTATTACCGTTGCATTCGATCATGATTTTGGTAAACAATACGGGCATCATTACAAACAGACATTTCTAAGGGATCATATATATATATATATATATATATATATATATATATATATATAATATATATATATATATATATATATATATATATATATATATATATATATATATATATATATATATATATATATATATATATATATATATATATATATATATATATATATATATATATATATATATTTAGGATGGAAGACTTAATTTAGAACTCTTACCATTTTCAAAGTGTAATAATATTATTTTTAATATGACGTACAATAGAAATCTCATAAAAAAACATACATTTATTTTTCTCCGCTGTGCGCATTAAAAAAAGCGGGCAGACGGGCACGGGAGTGCCCGTGACAATTTACCCTCTAACTTCTTCACAAGAGTTTCATCCCTGAATATTTATTATCTTTTGGTGCCTTAACTTAAATTAAGGTTCACTTTCATCCCCTAACTAATAAACGTTCATTTTTAGTCCCTTTAAACTCGTTGTGTTAGTCACATTGGTCATTTATGTTAAATTTTAAGAAAAAATGTTATGTTGTGCATAAGTGGCACTCCGGCTGGTATTATTTTAGTTGACATGGATTTTTTTTGGTTTATTTTGAATTTATTACTATTTTTTATCAAACACTTAAACCAACCCATAACCCTAGTTTAATTTCATTTGGGATTCAAACTTGAAACACACAGTGGGAGGGAAACAAAGAGAAGACTGTTGTTTTATATGATTGGTTGTATTAGGTAAAAAAAATATGTACAAAATGTATTTGCATGCAGAGGAAATATGTGGAACAAGATGTTGAAGGAAAATTGCGATCCAAAACACAACGAAAATTTAAAAAATTTCCTTTAGTGATCCTTACGATTGGGCATGATCAGTGATAGAAATCATTACCTCTTGTGGAGATTGAAACCTTTGATGCAGATCTAAGGAGTGATCACGAGCGTTGAATGGTAACAACGCCTCTACTCAGTCCACGCGAACGGATTCCTTCAGTCTCAGTGCTAGCTGCTACGAATGAAGACTTTGAGTGAGAGAGGGAGAGAGAGAGATTGAGAGAGAGAGAGAGAGAAACGAAATTTCATCAAAAAATGAAATGCTTCTGCATAAGGGTTCTATTTATAGAACCACTTGTGTGGGGTGCAAGCTAAAAAACTCATTTTAGTGTATGTGACCCATATCTTATGGTATAGCGAAAATCACTTAAGCGTGTGATACCTTACCATATTTCGTATTCTACTTAAGTGCATCGTACCTTACGATGTTCTACAATTCTCTTAAGTGCATCATATCTTACGGTGTTCCTTATTTTCTCTATATCTCATCAATTCGTCCTTTTGTGTGTGACCTTGTAGGTTTTCGTGACATTGACAATTATATCAAATCATGTATTTAACATAATAAACAGTGAGCGATAACTAACAACACATCACTACTACCTAAGACACGAAAATGTCATGTGATATGACAAATCCCTTTTTATGATAATACTTGTGTGTATAATTACTCTTTTTACCCTTATGTCTATATTGAACACAAGGCATAGACCGCGTCATCCTTGTCCATTTCAATATTGGGCCCTTAGACATTTATCCTGTTATGCAGGATGGGCAAATTCCATCTAGGTCACTCATGTCCCTCAACATGCTTCGTGGAGTATCCATCAACTGCCTTTATGGTCATCCGGTTACGGACGACATTTGATCAGCAATAAAACACTTGACTCTATATATAGGACCCATAGTGGTTTCAGGTCGAAGGATGGTATACACCACTATCACCATGAGAATAACTTATGACACTTTGTATAACATTCTACGTAGTATTCTCATAGCGGGTCAATCTAGTATAAATATTACTCCTAATATTCATACCTATGTTTAAGACTTGATAACTCATTATCCATGATCCATGAGATGTGATCATCAGTTTATATACATAATGGTCTTAATGCTTTAATGTTATCCCACTTCACAACAAAGCTCGACTACGGATTCTTTAAGAATAGTGTCCTTATGCTTAATGGGATCTCATGATTAAGTCACACTTGATACATTAAACAGACTAGCTATTCTAGGGACTTTATTAAACAAACATAATAAAGAAAAATCCTTTTATTATTTATAAATAATTCGATATAAGTACCAAAAGTACTGGTCTCTAGGGCTTATACCAATAATCTCCCACTAGCACTAGAGCCAATCAGGCATACCCTAATACCCATAAATCTAGTATGGTCATCATGCTTCTGCTCCGCAAGAGACTTTGTTAGTGGGTTAATAATATTGTTAAGTGTATGTACTCTACATATTTTCATATCTCATCTATCTATTATCTCTCGAATGAGGTGATAACGCCTAAGTATGTGTTTGGATCGTTGGTGAGATTTAGGCTCTTTAGCTTGTGCGATAGCACCATTATTATCACAATAGAGATCAATGGGATCCATAATGCATTTGATCCTTCATTATTATCTTTTCTAGCTGACGTAACATTGTTAGGTTAAATTGAAAATGTGACATGTGTATTGGTTGATTCATTATAGTCAATCCACTTTTCCTATGCATTTTGTCCTCCGTAGTATCAGAGAAGTCTTTCAATTGTTGGTAGTAGATCTTGAGTCATGATTACCTATGGTTATTCTTTTGTCTATGGATTTGATGTTTGGTGACTTATTCCCTCATTTCCCTCTTACTTTAGTAACTAAACTTCCTTATGTTTAGCACGTAATATTCTCTCGATTTCTGCATCAAAAAGAAAATTAGTTGAGGTTTCACCTCGCATACAAATATCAAACATTAGTTAAAATAAAATAAAATAAACCATTTTATTGCAAAGCAACAAAATTTCAACTGATACTAAATTTAAAACTCTATAATTATTGAATGACCCCAACAACGGCACAAACAACTTGATTGATAATTTAACAAGTGTACTAAAATGAATACGGGCATGAGTAATTACCCACTAAAATAAGCGGGTATGGATACCTGAAAATTGTACCCTATACCCCTACAATTGTACCCATACCCATACATTTAATTTTTTTTGACCAAAATACCCTCATATAAATAGGGTATATATTCCCTTTCAATTTTTTTTTACCATTTTCGTTGAAGACTTTCGGAGAAGACAAATATTTGGCTTTTTTGCATTGTATACCGGAACACTTAAGAGTAAGTCTTCCGGTTCAATAATTGTATACCGGAACATTTCTCTAAAGAGTTCCGGTTTGTTGTCTTTTAGGGGCACTGAACCGGAAGTCTTTTAGAAAGTCTTCCGGTTTGTATAGGTGTATACCGGAACACTTTCTTAAAGACTTCCGGTTTGGATGATGTACACCGGAACTCTTTAAGAAAGTGTTCCGGAAGGCTTTTTTTGTTTTTTATTAACCGGAACTCTTCTTTGAAGTGTTCCGGTACGTTATTTTTTTATTTTTATTTTTTTGAAATGTAATGGTAAATTGGTTAAAACCAATTAAGGGTAAAATGAGAATTTTTAAAATTTTGTAGGGGTATGGGGCTAATTGTAGGGGTAAAAGGTAAAATTTTCTGGATACCTTAGTACCCCGCCCGCCGCATACCCGCACAATATATATTTTTATATTTTTATTTTCATTATTATGTGAACAGGTTAATCTAATAATTTTATCAAATACAACACTATTAAGTTTTTACGCATTTTAATATAAATGTTTGTTTATTTCTTAACTCAACAATAACGTCCTTAGTTTTTTTTAAATGTTGTTAAATAATTAAAATGACATGATAAATTATAATTGATCGATCATTTTTTTATTAGAAATACGGGTAAACGAATATGGGTATGGGTACTTAGGTATTCATAGGATGCGAGTACGAGTACAAACATTGATGTCCACGCGGGTATGGAATCGGATTCGAGATTTTTTTTTAGATGCGGATTTGAGGATGGGTGCTATAGTACCCTGTTCAAACCCTGCCCATTGTCATCTCTACTCTCATACATTATTTGCATACGATCATAGCCATGGTTCGTCATATGTAATAGTTAATAGAGGTGTGCAGAAAAACCGGTTATTCATAACCAAATTTGTATCCAAATTGTTTCACTTTTAAAAATTCAATCCAAATGCTAAAATATAAATGTGGATATTCATTTTGTTATCCAAATGTAAACCGGTAACTATAATAGTAATGTAATTTAGTTATTGGGTGTCCAAATTTTATTATGTGTTAAATTTATATGCTTGTTTCTTTTCATTTTTTATCATATAGATATATACACATTATAAACTTATATTTTATTAATTCTTTTAAATTTTATAAGAAAAATTCATAATTTTTTTTCAAAATAAAAAAAAATTGCAGAATTTTTTTTCTATTTAGAAAAAAATATTATATTCTGAAAACAATTATGTCCCAAATACATACCACCACAATATTGTTCACTATAAGATCTAAAAATATTGCAGCATATAAGCTATAGGAGTTTCTCAGAGTTTATTATCTTCAATATAATCCATAGGTTGTTATAATATAAAGCTTCATCATGGACTTTGAAGTTCGTTTCTAATTGTTGTATGTTGCTAGTCCATAAGTTAAATGTATTAGCAAAAGAAACTAATGTTTCTCAAAGTGAAGAAATTAAAGTTTTATATAAACTTATTTAGTTTTTATTTTTTACATAATTTCTTAAAGGTGTCAACTTATGCAACATCAAAGAATACAGTTTCAAAAATTCCACCTACATCAGAGATTTTGGAAGTTTGAACAATTTTTTTGACAAGTTATTTATTTTATGAACAATTATGAGAGATTTTAGAAGTTTGAACAATTTTTTTTTGATGAATTATTTATTTTATTAATAATTAAGGTTTATGGAGATATGATTCGTAATTATTTTATTTTATGATCGTTTGTATGTAACATATCATATTTTGGGATTGTTTTTAATCGAGATATTATTTGTGGGGATTATAAAAGTCAAATTTAAAGTAATGTTTTAAAATAAATATTTTTTTTACATAAAATAGTTTTATAACTAGTTAAAATAAAAAAGTTAGTTAAAATAAAATAAAACTATTTTTGAAATAAAATTGATTTTTTTTAAATATAGTTTTAAAAACTATTTTTTTTAATAAAATTGGTTTTAAAATTAATTTTTTTAAAGAAAATAAAAAATTAGTTTTGAAAGAAATCGGTTTAAAACTTCTTTTTTTTAAGAAACCAATTTGAAACTGAACCGATCCAATTGTAAATCGATTTTAGAAAAATAAATTGATTTTATAAAAACAGTTTTAAAATCCAAATCAAATTATTTATATGATTCAATTTAATTTAATTTGTTTTATGATATGCACGTCCCTTATAATTGATACTAATATAAATTATGGATAATGCTAACTTGTGCCCTTAGGGCACAAGTTAAGAGATAAATATAGAAACAATATCTTGAAAATTGTGTATTGAATTTATTAGAAAATTATAATTAATAATTTTATTTATTTTTTCAATACAAATTTTCTATTTGTGGGTTTCTTAACATGTGCCATTTGGACACAAGTTAACATTACCCTATATTGGTCTTATACGGTAACTCAAATAACATGTCTTGCTAGCTAGCAACAATGGAACAACAAGCAAATCTCTATCCCTAGAAGCAATAATGAAACTCATAAATATGAAACTTATAAATACTTATATTAAAAATATATCAATGTAAAAAAAGTTAAAACTATTAAAACTTTGTTATTCTATACAAAAAAAAATCTAAGATACTTAATTCTATTTTGAAATTATTGAATAATTTTTCTTTTGTTTTTGTTTTTAATATGTAACAAAACAACCATTCAATTATCTATACCTATATATAAAGGGAATACATGATTTTGGAGTGGCCTAATTTTGATCCAAAAATACCCTTTAGTTTCTTTTTAAATAAATAATATAATATAATTTAAAAAATTATGTTCTTGGCAACTTACATCAGTTACAAAATAAAGTGGTTAGTAACTTTCTTATCTTTTAATTTAAAATAATTCTCACTTTCTTTTACTTAAAAATCATTTATTTCTTTTTCTCTCTCCCTTTTAGTTAATTCATAAATATTTTTCTTTCACTACAATTTTTTTTTATATCACTTGGTCACTGAAGATGTTATATTAAAAATATAAAATCAACAACTTTGACGATGTAAGTTCTCTTTCTTTTGGTTTATATTGCATCATATGAACATTAAAGAAATTTAATTATTACTTTTTTTAATATTAGTGAAATATAATAGAGAATCCCATAGGAAATATAAGCCATGACAATATTTAACTTGACACTCTCCAATTAAGTCTGACATATTCGTTTGGAATGGAATGATCATGATATCCTGTAAAAATTTCGGAAAATTTGAAAATTTCAACTTAATTTTAAGCGGATACTAGAATTTTGTGAATTTATATTTTTTTTATCGTCGTTATAAGATAGATTCCAGAAGAGAGAGAGAGAGAGAGAGAGAGAGAGAGAGGTTTTATTTTATTCGTTTAAGAATATTTTTGAATTCATGAATTTACCTTCTATTAGTGGTTTATGTAAATAAAACCATGTATATTTACTAAGTCCATTGTTTTCTTTTTTTTTTAACCAAAAATCGAAGTAATTCAGAAATAAGTCAGAGTTGTTGTTATATTAAATCAAGACTAAAACAAAGTATCTCCATTCTTTAGGTATACATTTATTTGTGTTACAATAAACCTTATTATATTCAAATGAGTCAAATGTTTTGAATGTATTTCTTTGATGATATGATATTTTGTCATGTATTTGTAGTTTTATAAATCTCAAGAGTGCATTGATAAATGGATGTATGAAGAATTAATACAAATCTTTATAAGGTAAAAAAAAACTATATTACACTACTTACTATTAATTTTACTATCTTTTTATCTAAAAAAATTCTAATTTGAGAGTCTTACATTTTTTCCTTACCACGGAAAACAATTGCAGGGAAAAAGAAAATACTTTATATAAAGATTTCATGTTCGGCATCCTTTTAGAGAATGTCATTGATTACACAGTATCAATAGTACTTTGTATGCTTTAATATAATTTTGAATATCTTTGTTTATCATTTTCAAAGTGTAATAATATTATTTTTAATGCTTCATACAATAGAAATCTCATAAAAAGAAAAATTTACATTTAATTTTCTTTGCTGTGTGCATTAAAAAAAGCGGGCAGACGAGAGAGAGTAAAGGGAATACTGATATAACATGATATTTATTCATAGGGGATTTTGGTAAACAATACGAAAGTGGTTTTTCCATAAAAGAAAGATGAATATAGGGGATTTTGGTAAACAATACGAAAGTGGTTTTTCCATAAAAGAAAGATGAATATTTATGATTATTACCGTTGCATTCGATCATGATTTTGGTAAACAATACGGGCATCATTACAAACAGACATTTCTAAGGGATCATATATATATATATATATATATATATATATATATATATATATATATATATAATATATATATATATATATATATATATATATATATATATATATATATATATATATATATATATATATATATATATATATATATATATATATATATATATATATATATTTAGGATGGAAGACTTAATTTAGAACTCTTACCATTTTCAAAGTGCAATAATATTATTTTTAATATGACGTACAATAGAAATCTCATAAAAAAACATACATTTATTTTTCTCCGCTGTGCGCATTAAAAAAAGCGGGCAGACGGGCACGGGAGTGCCCGTGACAATTTACCCTCTAACTTCTTCACAAGAGTTTCATCCCTGAATATTTATTATCTTTTGGTGCCTTAACTTAAATTAAGGTTCACTTTCATCCCCTAACTAATAAACGTTCATTTTTAGTCCCTTTAAACTCGTTGTGTTAGTCACATTGGTCATTTATGTTAAATTTTAAGAAAAAATGTTATGTTGTGCATAAGTGGCACTCCGGCTGGTATTATTTTAGTTGACATGGATTTTTTTTGGTTTATTTTGAATTTATTACTATTTTTTATCAAACACTTAAACCAACCCATAACCCTAGTTTAATTTCATTTGGGATTCAAACTTGAAACACACAGTGGGAGGGAAACAAAGAGAAGACTGTTGTTTTATATGATTGGTTGTATTAGGTAAAAAAAATATGTACAAAATGTATTTGCATGCAGAGGAAATATGTGGAACAAGATGTTGAAGGAAAATTGCGATCCAAAACACAACGAAAATTTAAAAAATTTCCTTTAGTGATCCTTACGATTGGGCATGATCAGTGATAGAAATCATTACCTCTTGTGGAGATTGAAACCTTTGATGCAGATCTAAGGAGTGATCACGAGCGTTGAATGGTAACAACGCCTCTACTCAGTCCACGCGAACGGATTCCTTCAGTCTCAGTGCTAGCTGCTACGAATGAAGACTTTGAGTGAGAGAGGGAGAGAGAGAGATTGAGAGAGAGAGAGAGAGAAACGAAATTTCATCAAAAAATGAAATGCTTCTGCATAAGGGTTCTATTTATAGAACCACTTGTGTGGGGTGCAAGCTAAAAAACTCATTTTAGTGTATGTGACCCATATCTTATGGTATAGCGAAAATCACTTAAGCGTGTGATACCTTACCATATTTCGTATTCTACTTAAGTGCATCGTACCTTACGATGTTCTACAATTCTCTTAAGTGCATCATATCTTACGGTGTTCCTTATTTTCTATATATCTCATCAATTCGTCCTTTTGTGTGTGACCTTGTAGGTTTTCGTGACATTGACAATTATATCAAATCATGTATTTAACATAATAAACAGTGAGCGATAACTAACAACACATCACTACTACCTAAGACACGAAAATGTCATGTGATATGACAAATCCCTTTTTATGATAATACTTGTGTGTATAATTACTCTTTTTACCCTTATGTCTATATTGAACACAAGGCATAGACCGCGTCATCCTTGTCCATTTCAATATTGGGCCCTTAGACATTTATCCTGTTATGCAGGATGGGCAAATTCCATCTAGGTCACTCATGTCCCTCAACATGCTTCGTGGAGTATCCATCAACTGCCTTTATGGTCATCCGGTTACGGACAACATTTGATCAGCAATAAAACACTTGACTCTATATATAGGACCCATAGTGGTTTCAGGTCGAAGGATGGTATACACCACTATCACCATGAGAATAACTTATGACACTTTGTATAACATTCTACGTAGTATTCTCATAGCGGGTCAATCTAGTATAAATATTACTCCTAATATTCATACCTATGTTTAAGACTTGATAACTCATTATCCATGATCCATGAGATGTGATCATCAGTTTATATACATAATGGTCTTAATGCTTTAATGTTATCCCACTTCACAACAAAGCTCGACTACGGATTCTTTAAGAATAGTGTCCTTATGCTTAATGGGATCTCATGATTAAGTCACACTTGATACATTAAACAGACTAGCTATTCTAGGGACTTTATTAAACAAACATAATAAAGAAAAATCCTTTTATTATTTATAAATAATTCGATATAAGTACCAAAAGTACTGGTCTCTAGGGCTTATACCAATAATCTCCCACTAGCACTAGAGCCAATCAGGCATACCCTAATACCCATAAATCTAGTATGGTCATCATGCTTCTGCTCCGCAAGAGACTTTGTTAGTGGGTTAATAATATTGTTAAGTGTATGTACTCTACATATTTTCATATCTCATCTATCTATTATCTCTCGAATGAGGTGATAACGCCTAAGTATGTGTTTGGATCGTTGGTGAGATTTAGGCTCTTTAGCTTGTGCGATAGCACCATTATTATCACAATAGAGATCAATGGGATCCATAATGCATTTGATCCTTCATTATTATCTTTTCTAGCTGACGTAACATTGTTAGGTTAAATTGAAAATGTGACATGTGTATTGGTTGATTCATTATAGTCAATCCACTTTTCCTATGCATTTTGTCCTCCGTAGTATCAGAGAAGTCTTTCAATTGTTGGTAGTAGATCTTGAGTCATGATTACCTATGGTTATTCTTTTGTCTATGGATTTGATGTTTGGTGACTTATTCCCTCATTTCCCTCTTACTTTAGTAACTAAACTTCCTTATGTTTAGCACGTAATATTCTCTCGATTTCTGCATCAAAAAGAAAATTAGTTGAGGTTTCACCTCGCATACAAATATCAAACATTAGTTAAAATAAAATAAAATAAACCATTTTATTGCAAAGCAACAAAATTTCAACTGATACTAAATTTAAAACTCTATAATTATTGAATGACCCCAACAACGGCACAAACAACTTGATTGATAATTTAACAAGTGTACTAAAATGAATACGGGCATGAGTAA
Organism: Lathyrus oleraceus; assembly: GCF_024323335.1. Classification (NCBI taxonomy): domain Eukaryota; kingdom Viridiplantae; phylum Streptophyta; class Magnoliopsida; order Fabales; family Fabaceae; genus Lathyrus; species Lathyrus oleraceus. Next base: position 365,603,095 of record NC_066581.1, on the reverse strand, counting down.
TTACCCACTAAAATAAGCGGGTATGGATACCTGAAAATTGTACCCTATACCCCTACAATTGTACCCATACCCATACATTTAATTTTTTTGACCAAAATACCCTCATATAAATAGGGTATATATTCCCTTTCAATTTTTTTTTACCATTTTCGTTGAAGACTTTCGGAGAAGACAAATATTTGGCTTTTTTGCATTGTATACCGGAACACTTAAGAGTAAGTCTTCCGGTTCAATAATTGTATACCGGAACATTTCTCTAAAGAGTTCCGGTTTGTTGTCTTTTAGGGGCACTGAACCGGAAGTCTTTTAGAAAGTCTTCCGGTTTGTATAGGTGTATACCGGAACACTTTCTTAAAGACTTCCGGTTTGGATGATGTACACCGGAACTCTTTAAGAAAGTGTTCCGGAAGGCTTTTTTTGTTTTTTATTAACCGGAACTCTTCTTTGAAGTGTTCCGGTACGTTATTTTTTTATTTTTATTTTTTTGAAATGTAATGGTAAATTGGTTAAAACCAATTAAGGGTAAAATGAGAATTTTTAAAATTTTGTAGGGGTATGGGGCTAATTGTAGGGGTAAAAGGTAAAATTTTCTGGATACCTTAGTACCCCGCCCGCCGCATACCCGCACAATATATATTTTTATATTTTTATTTTCATTATTATGTGAACAGGTTAATCTAATAATTTTATCAAATACAACACTATTAAGTTTTTACGCATTTTAATATAAATGTTTGTTTATTTCTTAACTCAACAATAACGTCCTTAGTTTTTTTTAAATGTTGTTAAATAATTAAAATGACATGATAAATTATAATTGATCGATCATTTTTTTATTAGAAATACGGGTAAACGAATATGGGTATGGGTACTTAGGTATTCATAGGATGCGAGTACGAGTACAAACATTGATGTCCACGCGGGTATGGAATCGGATTCGAGATTTTTTTTTAGATGCGGATTTGAGGATGGGTGCTATAGTACCCTGTTCAAACCCTGCCCATTGTCATCTCTACTCTCATACATTATTTGCATACGATCATAGCCATGGTTCGTCATATGTAATAGTTAATAGAGGTGTGCAGAAAAACCGGTTATTCATAACCAAATTTGTATCCAAATTGTTTCACTTTTAAAAATTCAATCCAAATGCTAAAATATAAATGTGGATATTCATTTTGTTATCCAAATGTAAACCGGTAACTATAATAGTAATGTAATTTAGTTATTGGGTGTCCAAATTTTATTATGTGTTAAATTTATATGCTTGTTTCTTTTCATTTTTTATCATATAGATATATACACATTATAAACTTATATTTTATTAATTCTTTTAAATTTTATAAGAAAAATTCATAATTTTTTTTCAAAATAAAAAAAAATTGCAGAATTTTTTTTCTATTTAGAAAAAAATATTATATTCTGAAAACAATTATGTCCCAAATACATACCACCACAATATTGTTCACTATAAGATCTAAAAATATTGCAGCATATAAGCTATAGGAGTTTCTCAGAGTTTATTATCTTCAATATAATCCATAGGTTGTTATAATATAAAGCTTCATCATGGACTTTGAAGTTCGTTTCTAATTGTTGTATGTTGCTAGTCCATAAGTTAAATGTATTAGCAAAAGAAACTAATGTTTCTCAAAGTGAAGAAATTAAAGTTTTATATAAACTTATTTAGTTTTTATTTTTTACATAATTTCTTAAAGGTGTCAACTTATGCAACATCAAAGAATACAGTTTCAAAAATTCCACCTACATCAGAGATTTTGGAAGTTTGAACAATTTTTTTGACAAGTTATTTATTTTATGAACAATTATGAGAGATTTTAGAAGTTTGAACAATTTTTTTTTGATGAATTATTTATTTTATTAATAATTAAGGTTTATGGAGATATGATTCGTAATTATTTTATTTTATGATCGTTTGTATGTAACATATCATATTTTGGGATTGTTTTTAATCGAGATATTATTTGTGGGGATTATAAAAGTCAAATTTAAAGTAATGTTTTAAAATAAATATTTTTTTTACATAAAATAGTTTTATAACTAGTTAAAATAAAAAAGTTAGTTAAAATAAAATAAAACTATTTTTGAAATAAAATTGATTTTTTTTAAATATAGTTTTAAAAACTATTTTTTTTAATAAAATTGGTTTTAAAATTAATTTTTTTAAAGAAAATAAAAATTAGTTTTGAAAGAAATCGGTTTAAAACTTCTTTTTTTTAAGAAACCAATTTGAAACTGAACCGATCCAATTGTAAATCGATTTTAGAAAAATAAATTGATTTTATAAAAACAGTTTTAAAATCCAAATCAAATTATTTATATGATTCAATTTAATTTAATTTGTTTTATGATATGCACGTCCCTTATAATTGATACTAATATAAATTATGGATAATGCTAACTTGTGCCCTTAGGGCACAAGTTAAGAGATAAATATAGAAACAATATCTTGAAAATTGTGTATTGAATTTATTAGAAAATTATAATTAATAATTTTATTTATTTTTTCAATACAAATTTTCTATTTGTGGGTTTCTTAACATGTGCCATTTGGACACAAGTTAACATTACCCTATATTGGTCTTATACGGTAACTCAAATAACATGTGTTGCTAGCTAGCAACAATGGAACAACAAGCAAATCTCTATCCCTAGAAGCAATAATGAAACTCATAAATATGAAACTTATAAATACTTATATTAAAAATATATCAATGTAAAAAAAGTTAAAACTATTAAAACTTTGTTATTCTATACAAAAAAAAATCTAAGATACTTAATTCTATTTTGAAATTATTGAATAATTTTTCTTTTGTTTTTGTTTTTAATATGTAACAAAACAACCATTCAATTATCTATACCTATATATAAAGGGAATACATGATTTTGGAGTGGCCTAATTTTGATCCAAAAATACCCTTTAGTTTCTTTTTAAATAAATAATATAATATAATTTAAAAAATTATGTTCTTGGCAACTTACATCAGTTACAAAATAAAGTGGTTAGTAACTTTCTTATCTTTTAATTTAAAATAATTCTCACTTTCTTTTACTTAAAAATCATTTATTTCTTTTTCTCTCTCCCTTTTAGTTAATTCATAAATATTTTTCTTTCACTACAATTTTTTTTTATATCACTTGGTCACTGAAGATGTTATATTAAAAATATAAAATCAACAACTTTGACGATGTAAGTTCTCTTTCTTTTGGTTTATATTGCATCATATGAACATTAAAGAAATTTAATTATTACTTTTTTTAATATTAGTGAAATATAATAGAGAATCCCATAGGAAATATAAGCCATGACAATATTTAACTTGACACTCTCCAATTAAGTCTGACATATTCGTTTGGAATGGAATGATCATGATATCCTGTAAAAATTTCGGAAAATTTGAAAATTTCAACTTAATTTTAAGCGGATACTAGAATTTTATGAATTTATATTTTTTTTATCGTCGTTATAAGATAGATTCCAGAAGAGAGAGAGAGAGAGAGAGAGAGAGAGAGAGAGAGAGGTTTTATTTTATTCGTTTAAGAATATTTTTGAATTCATGAATTTACCTTCTATTAGTGGTTTATGTAAATAAAACCATGTATATTTACTAAGTCCATTGTTTTCTTTTTTTTTTAACCAAAAATCGAAGTAATTCAGAAATAAGTCAGAGTTGTTGTTATATTAAATCAAGACTAAAACAAAGTATCTCCATTCTTTAGGTATACATTTATTTGTGTTACAATAAACCTTATTATATTCAAATGAGTCAAATGTTTTGAATGTATTTCTTTGATGATATGATATTTTGTCATGTATTTGTAGTTTTATAAATCTCAAGAGTGCATTGATAAATGGATGTATGAAGAATTAATACAAATCTTTATAAGGTAAAAAAAAACTATATTACACTACTTACTATTAATTTTACTATCTTTTTATCTAAAAAAATTCTAATTTGAGAGTCTTACATTTTTTCCTTACCACGGAAAACAATTGCAGGGAAAAAGAAAATACTTTATATAAAGATTTCATGTTCGGCATCCTTTTAGAGAATGTCATTGATTACACAGTATCAATAGTACTTTGTATGCTTTAATATAATTTTGAATATCTTTGTTTATCATTTTCAAAGTGTAATAATATTATTTTTAATGCTTCATACAATAGAAATCTCATAAAAAGAAAAATTTACATTTAATTTTCTTTGCTGTGTGCATTAAAAAAAGCGGGCAGACGAGAGAGAGTAAAGGGAATACTGATATAACATGATATTTATTCATAGGGGATTTTGGTAAACAATACGAAAGTGGTTTTTCCATAAAAGAAAGATGAATATAGGGGAATTTGGTAAACAATACGAAAGTGGTTTTTCCATAAAAGAAAGATGAATATTTATGATTATTACCGTTGCATTCGATCATGATTTTGGTAAACAATACGGGCATCATTACAAACAGACATTTCCAAGGGATCATATATATATATATATATATATATATATATATATATATATATATATATATATATATATATATATATATATATATATATATATATTATATATATATATATATATATATATATATATTTAGGATGGAAGACTTAATTTAGAACTCTTACCATTTTCAAAGTGTAATAATATTATTTTTAATATGACGTACAATAGAAATCTCATAAAAAAACATACATTTATTTTTCTCCGCTGTGCGCATTAAAAAAAGCGGGCAGACGGGCACGGGAGTGCCCGTCTGAACGGTAGTTTGTATAAAGACAATTTACCCTCTAACTTCTTCACAAGAGTTTCAGCCCTGAATATTTATTATCTTTTGGTGCCTTAACTTAATTTAAGGTTCACTTTCATCCCCTAACAAATAAACGTTCATTTTTAGTCCCTTTAAACTCGTTGTGTTAGTCACATTGGTCATTTATGTTAAATTTTAAGAAAAAATGTTAAGTTGTGCATAAGTGGCACTCCGACTGGTATTATTTTAGTTGACATGGATTTTTTTTGGTTTATTTTGAATTTATTACTATTTTTTATCAAACACTTAAACCAACCCATAACCCTAGTTTAATTTCATTTGGGATTCAAACTTGAAACACACAGTGGGAGGGAAACAAAGAGAAGACTGTTGTTTTATGTGATTGGTTGTATTAGGTAAAAAAAATATGTACAAAATGTATTTGCATGCAGAGGAAATATGTGGAACAAGATGTTGAAGGAAAATTGCGATCCAAAACACAACGGAAATTAAAAAAATTTCCTTTAGTGATCCTTACGATTGGGCATGATCAGTGATAGAAATCATTACCTCTTGTGGAGATTGAAACCTTTGATGCAGATCTAAGGAGTGATCACGAGCGTTGAATGGTAACAATGCCTCTATTCAGTCCACGCGAACGGATTCCTTCAGTCTCAGTGCTAGCTGCTACGAATGAAGACTAAGTGAGAGAGGGAGAGAGAGAGAGAGAGAGAGAGAGAGAGAGAGAGAGAGAGAGAGAGAGAGAGAGAGAGAGAGAGAGAGAGAGAGAGAACGAAATTTCATCAAAAAATGAAATGCTTCTGCATAAGGGTTCCATTTTCAAAGTGTAATAATATTATTTTTAATATGACGTACAATAGAAATCTCATAAAAAAACATACATTTATTTTTCTCCGCCGTGCGCATTAAAAAAAGCGGGCAGACGGGCACGGGAGTGCCCGTCTGAACGGTAGTTTGTATAAAGACAATTTACCCTCTAACTTCTTCACAAGAGTTTCAGCCCTGAATATTTATTATCTTTTGGTGCCTTAACTTAATTTAAGGTTCACTTTCATCCCCTAACAAATAAACGTTCATTTTTAGTCCCTTTAAACTTTAAACTCGTTGTGTTAGTCACATTGGTCATTTATGTTAAATTTTAAGAAAAAATGTTAAGTTGTGCATAAGTGGCACTCCGACTGGTATTATTTTAGTTGACATGGATTTTTTTTGGTTTATTTTGAATTTATTACTATTTTTTATCAAACACTTAAACCAACCCATAACCCTAGTTTAATTTCATTTGGGATTCAAACTTGAAACACACAGTGGGAGGGAAACAAAGAGAAGACTGTTGTTTTATATGATTGGTTATATTAGGTAAAAAAAATATGTACAAAATGTATTTGCATGCAGAGGAAATATGTGGAACAAGATGTTGAAGGAAAATTGCGATCCAAAACACAACGGAAATTTAAAAAAAATCCTTTAGTGATCCTTACGATTGGGCATGATCAGTGATAGAAATCATTACCTCTTGTGGAGATTGAAACCTTTGATGCAGATCTAAGGAGTGATCACGAGCGTTGAATGGTAACAACGCCTCTATTCAGTCCACGCGAACGGATTCCTTCAGTCTCAGTGCTAGCTGCTACGATTGAAGACTTTGAGTGAGAGAGGGAGAGAGAGAGAGAGAGAGAGAGAGAGAGAGAGAGAGAGAGAGAGAGAGAGAGAGAGAGAGAGAGAGAGAGAGAGAGAAACGAAATTTCATCAAAAAATGAAATGCTTCTGCATAAGGGTTCTATTTATAGAACCACTTGTGTGGGGTGCAAGCTAAAAAACTCATTTTAGTGTATGTGACCCATATCTTATGGTATAGCGAAAATCATATAAGCGTGTGATACCTTACCATATTTCGTATTCTACTTAAGTGCATCGTACCTTACGATGTTCTATAATTCTCTTAAGTGCATCATATCTTACGATGTTCCTTATTTGCTCTATATCTCATCAATTCGTCCTTTTGTGTGTGACCTTGTAGGTTTTCGTGACATTGACAATTATATTAAATCATGTATTTAACATAATAAACAGTGAGCGGTAACTAACAACACATCACTACTACCCAAGATACGAAAAATGTCATGTGATATGACAAATCCCTTTTTATGATAATACTTGTGTGCATAATTACTCTTTTTACCCTTATGTCTATATTGAACACAAGGCATAGACCGTGTCATCCTTGTCCATTTCAATATTGGACCCTTAGACATTTATCCTGTTATGCAGGATGGGCAAATTCCATCTAGGTCACTCATGTCCCTCAACATGCTTCGTGGAGTATCCATCAACTGCCTTTATGGTCATCCGGTTACGGACAACATTTGATCAGCAATAAAACACTTGACTCTACATATAGGACCCATAGTGGTTTCAGGTCGAAGGGTGGTATACACCACTATCACCATGAGAATAACTTATGACACTTTGTATAACATTCTACGTAGTATTCTCATAGCGGGTCAATCTAGTATAAATACTACTCCTAATATTCATACCTATGTTTAAGACTTGATAACTCATTATCCATGATCCATGAGATGTGATCATCAGTTTATATACATAATGGTCTTAATGCTTTAATGTTATCCCACTTCACAACAAAGCTCGACTACGGATTCTTTAAGAATAGTGTCCTTATGCTTAATGGGATCTCATGATTAAGTCACACTTGATACATTAAACAGACTAGCTATTCTAGGGACTTTATTAAACAAACATAATAAAGAAAAATCCTTTTATTATTAATAAATAATTCGATATAAGTACCAAAAGTACTGGTCTCTAGGGCTTATACTAATAATCTCCCACTAGCACTAGAGCCAATCAGGCATACCCTAATACCCATAAATCTAGAATGGTCATCATGCTTCTGCTCCGCAAGAGACTTTGTTAGTGGGTCAAAAATATTGTTAAGTGTATGTACTCTACATATTTTCATATCTCATCTATCTATTATCTCTCGAATGAGGTGATAACGCCTAAGTATGTGTTTGGATCGTTGGTGAGATTTAGGCTCTTTAGCTTGTGCAATAGCACCATTATTATCACAATAGAGATCAATGGGATCCATAATGCATTTGATCCTTCATTATTATCTTTTCTAGCTGACGTAACATTGTTAGGTTAAATTGAAAATGTGACATGTGTATTGGTTGATTCATTATAGTCAATCCACTTTTCCTATGCATTTTGTCCTCCGTAGTATCAGAGAAGTCTTTCAATTGTTGGTAGTAGATCTTGAGTCATGATTACCTATGGTTATTCTTTTGTCTATGGATTTGATGTTTGGTGACTTATTCCCTCATTTCCCTCTTACTTTAGTAACTAAACTTCCTTATGTTTAGCACGTAATATTCTCTCGATTTCTGCATCAAAAAGAAAATTAGTTGAGGTTTCACCCCGCATACAAATATCAAACATTAGTTAAAATAAAATAAAATAAACCATTTTATTGCAAAGCAACAAAATTTCAACTGATACTAAATTTAAAACTCTATAATTATTGAATGACCCCAACAACGGCACAAACAACTTGATTGATAATTTAACAAGTGTACTAAAATTAATACGGACATGAGTAATTACCCACTAAAATAAGCGGGTATGGATACCTTAGTACCCCGCCCGCCGCATACCCGCACAATATATATTTTTATATTTTTATTTTCATTATTATGTGAACATGTTAATCTAATAATTTTATTAAATACAACACTATTAATTTTTTACGCATTTTAATATAAATGTTTGTTTATTTCTTAACTCAACAATAACGTCCTTAGTTTTTTTTTAAATGTTGTTAAAAAATTAAAATGACATGATAAATTATAATTGATCGATCATTTTTTTATTAGAAATATGGGTAAACGAATATGGGTATGGGTACTTAGGTATTCATAGGATGCGGGTACGAGTACAAACATTGATGTCCACGCGGGTATGGATTCGGGTACGAGAATTTTTTTTAAATGCGGATTTAAGGATGGGTGCTATAGTACCCTGTTCAAACCCTGCCCATTGTCATCTCTACTCTCATACATTATTTGCATACGATCATAGCCATGGTTCGTCATATGTAATAGTTAATAGAGGTGTGCAGAAAAACCGGTTATTCATAATCAAATTTGTATCCAAATTGTTTCACTTTTAAAAATTCAATCCAAATGCTAAAATATAAATGTGGATATTCATTTTGTTATCCAAATGTAAACCGGTAACTATAATAATAATGTAATTTAGTTATTGGGTGTCCAAATTTTATTATGTGTTAAATTTATATGCTTGTTTCTTTTCATTTTTTATCATATAGACATATACACATTATAAACTTATATTTTATTAATTCTTTAAAATTTTATAAGAAAAATTCATTTTTTTTTTCAAAATAAAAAAAAATTGCAGAATTTTTTTTCTATTTAGAAAAAAAATATTATGTTCTGAAAACAATTATGTCCCAAATACATACCACCACAATATTGTTCACTATAAGATCTAAAAATATTGCAGCATATAAGCTATAGGAGTTTCTCGGAGTTTATTATCTTCAATATAATCCATAGGTTGTTATAATATAAAGCTTCATCCTGGACTTTGAAGTTTGTGTCTAATTATTGTATGTTGCTAGTCCATAAGTTAAATGTATTAGCAATATCAGTTGAGAATTGTGGTTTCCAAATTATACTTTTAAAGGTGAAGAAACTAATGTTTCTCAAAGTGAAGAAATTAAAGTTTTATATAAACTTATTTAGTTTTTATTTTTTACATAATTTCTTAAAGGTGTCAACTTATGCAACATCCAAGAATACAGTTTCAAAAATTTCACCTACATCAGAGATTTTGGAAGTTTGAACAATTTTTTTGACAAGTTATTTATTTTATGAACAATTATGAGAGATTTTAGAAGTTTGAACAATTTTTTTTGATGAATTATTTATTTTATTAATAATTAAGGTTTATGGAGATATGATTCGTAATTATTTTATTTTATGATCGTTTGTATGTAACATATCATATTTTGGGATTGTTTTTAATCGAGATATTATTTGTGGGGATTATAAAAGTCAAATTTAAAGTAATGTTTTAAAATAAATATTTTTTTTACATAAAATAGTTTTATAACTAGTTAAAATAAAAAAGTTAGTTAAAATAAAATAAAACTATTTTTGAAATAAAATTGATTTTTTTAAAATATAGTTTTAAAAACTATTTTTTTTAATAAAATTGGTTTTGAAATTAATTTTTTTAAAGAAAATAAAAAATTAGTTTTGAAAGAAATCGGTTTAAAACTGCTTTTTTTTAAGAAACCAATTTGAAACTGAACCGATCTAATTGTAAATCGATTTTAGAAAAATAAATTGATTTTATAAAAACAGATTTAAAATCCAAATCAAATTATTTATATGATTCAATTTAATTTAATTTGTTTTATGATATGTGATAACACGAAATTATATCATATTTTTGGACTTAATTCAATTAAATTTTATTATTATTTATTTCAGTTCACTTCATTTTATAAGATATTACGCGGTATTTTCTTCCTATTTGTCTCAGGTGGTTTATTTTGAAGCACTAGTAAAAATGGAAGAAAAGGAGGTGCAAAAAGGAGAGAAAAAGAACCAAATGCCAAAGCCCAGCCCAAAGCGCAAAACACAAACGCTGTGCCTGTGACGGACGTCACAGAGGGCGTGACGAGCGTCACGCAAAACAGCCTTGTGACGAACGTCACACATGGTGTGACGAACGTCACACCATTCCCCTACTTTTTGGGCGCAAGTAACGCCTCAGAGACTTGAAGAGACGTTGAGGAGTGTTGGGCCCTATATCCACGCCATGCAATTAGCTACGTTGAAGACCTTTTGGCAGCAGACAATTACTTAATGACACCAATATAAATAGCCACTTTGGGAAAACCTAAAGGGGTTCCGAAGCTTTTCCAATTTTTTCCTTTGCCGCTTTTGCTTATTTTCTTTTCCAGCAATTTCAGTATTGTTTCTTTATTTATTTTTTACAAGTTCTACACTATTTCCCTTGCAATTTATACTTTCCTTTTTAGCATTTAATTAATTCTTTTCGCACAATAGTTTCTACACCGGAAACTATTGTGCAACTTTTACCGGATCTAACCTTACGTTAGAATCTAGTTTTTATTTCCTTCGTTTTAATTTGTTGTTTAATTGAAGAATCCAAGAACAAATCCTACCGGCTTGTGGTGGAGTGTTCAAGACTATTGTTTAACGCATTCAGGTTCTTTAATTATTATTTAATGCTTTGTTTTATTACTTATTTATATTATCTGCCTGGGATGAGTCTGTTTATGCATGATATATATTTTTGTTTGTTTAGTATGTCTGGCTAATTCGCCTAGATATCGGTATGTAAAGTAAGCGGAATAAGGGATCAAGACTAAGTCGGTCTAATTAAATTTAAAATTAAAATCAATCTTTTTACGGTCTCAATTTACAGGTTTAATAACAAGAATTTTTTACAAAAGTAGAAGACATAAAGAAGTTAAAATCAATAGAGCGAGAGTTTGAGGTTTTAACTGGACAGTGTAAATTAGGCATTAATTCTAGATCAGGGCGAGAGCAAGTTTTAGAGTTAATTAAATTCTGACCTTTTCCAAAAAGTATTTTTAAAGATTGAATGTGAGGACGAGAGTTAAGCATTCGGGTTTAATTGTATAACCTAAGTCAACAGAGCGAGAGTTTGAGATAAGGGTGTTTAAAACGGTCAGTGTTTTCTTAAAAAGAGTTTCTGCAACTTTATTGCTTTCAAAAAGTGGTTTTTGACTTAATTATAAGTGACAGCTACATTAACATAAAATCATGGTTAAATCAATAGAGCGAGAGTTTGAGATAAAACCTTTAATCAATAAAGTTAACTGAAACGATTTATTTTAAAACCAAGAAACCGACAAAGAATTGATTCCCTAATTACGACGAACTACATACCGATATCCGCTTTATTAATATTTAATCTAGATCTTAGTTTAGTTTTTAGCTTAGCCCCCAAACAATCAACCATTATTCACCTTAGCTTTACGAAGTAACCTTAGATAACGGTATATCGATTCATAAGTCCCTGTGGGATCGATATCTTTTAAAACTACGCGATAGAACTGTGCACTTGCAGTTTGTACCCCAAAATAGACTCATAAAGTCGCGATCAAGTTTTTGGCGCCGTTGCCGGGGACTTTTATTTAATCGATATCGTAACTCTTCCGTTACGCTGTAGAGACTAAGGTTTCTTTTTCTTCTATTCTTTCTTTCGTTGATTTGTATGCCACGCACTCGCTCACAAGGCGAACCGCTCTATTTACGAATCAACGATATCGAACTATATCTCCGAGTCTTACGACGAATTCGGGAATATCGTGCTGCAAACAATCTCCCTCCTATAGAACTTCCTGATTTCAAAAACCTTTTTCCTTCGATAACCGAGATGTCAGAACCAGCTCGTGCTCTTAGAGATTACGCCGCTCCATCGCAAGATGAGCCGCATTCAAGTATTGCTCCGCCCGCAATCGAAGCAAACAACTTCGAACTTAAACCTTCGCTGTTGCAGGCGGTGCAACAGAACCAATTCTCTGGAAATCCTACCGAGGATCCAAACCTTCATTTATCCGTATTTGTCCAATACGCTGATACTGTTAAAGCTAATGGTGTCACTTCAGAGGCAATTCGACTTCGTCTTTTTCCTTTCTCATTAAGAGATAGCGCTAGAAGATGGCTTCAATCTCTCCCTTCCAACTCAGTCACCACATGGAACGAGTTGAAGAAAGTTTTTCTTGCCCGATACTTTCCGCCAAGCAAAACAGCTATGTTAAGAGCCCAGATAAACGGATTTAAACAGAAAGACAACGAGTCTCTTTTCGAAGCATGGGAAAGATACAAAGACATGATGAGACTTTGCCCACACCATGGTTTGGAAGACTGGTTAGTAATTCACACATTTTATAATGGTCTCTTATACAACACAAGGTTAACAATAGACGCCGCTGCAGGTGGTGCATTAATGAACAAACCTTATGCTGATGCTTACCAGCTTATCGAGAGCATGGCCCAAAACCACTATCAGTGGGGAACCGAACGAACAACGGTGGAAAAACCTCAAACGAAAACTGGCATGTACGAGATAAGTAACCTTGATCACGTTAACGCAAAAGTGGATGCTTTGGTCCAGAAAATTGAAAGTTTAAACGTATCACCCCCAGCCGCCGTGGTTGCTATAACTCAGAATTGCGAGGTCTGTGGAATCCAAGGCCACACTCCTACGGACTGTCAACTCTTGACAGGAATCCAAGCAGAGCAAGTAAACTATGCTCAAGGAAGCCCCTACGCGAACACCTATAACTCAAATTGGAAGAACCATCCAAACTTTTCATATAAGAGTAATAACGCTTTGTACGCACCTAGACAGTCTCCAAATCAAGCCCCAGCTATACCTCCGGGATATCAGAAACCGAACCCATCCATGCCTAACAATAACGCCCCTAGGAAATCCAACTTGGAAATCATGATGGAAAACTTTATAGCTTCCCAACAACAAACCAATAAAGATTTCTTAAACCAGAATGTACACACTGGCGAACAACTTAAACAACTAGCAAGCAAAGTAGATGCCTTGGCTACCCATAACAAAATGCTGGAAACACAAATATCACAAGTAGCCCAACAACAAGCACCTACTGCTGCCCCAACTGGTACATTCCCTGGACAGCCCCAACCTAACCCGAGAAGCCACGCTCATGCAATTATATTAAGAAGTGGAACGGAAGTGGAAGGACCGTCTGATCCAAGGATAGAAAACCAAAACCCTAAGAAATCAACTGAGGAAAGTGAACCTAAGGAAAAGGAAGAGAGTAATAAGGAAACCCTAGAAAAGAAGGAACCTTATGTACCTCCACCACCTTACAAACCACCTATACCTTACCCTCAAAGGCTTGTTAAAACCAAAGATGCGGGCCAATTTAGAAAATTTGTTGATCTCCTTAAACAATTAAACGTTACAATTCCGTTCACCGAAGCTATTACGCAGATGCCCTCATATGCTAAATTCTTAAAAGAAATCCTTTCTAATAAGAGGAAACTTGAGGATAGCGAAACCGTTACACTCCCTGCCGAATGTAGCGCTATAATCCAAAACATGCCCCCTAAACTCAAGGATCCAGGTAGTTTCTCTATACCCTGTCACATAGGAAAATTTGTCATCGACAAAGCCTTATGCGATTTAGGAGCCGGAATTAGCGTTATGCCTTTATCCATATGTAAGAAACTGGAAATGGGAGAATTAAGACCAACCAAAATGTTTGTGCAACTAGCAGATCGTTCCATCAAATATCCTGTAGGAATCCTTGAAAACGTTCCCGTACGCATAGGTCAATTCTACATTCCCACTGATTTTACAATTATGGACATTAGAGAAGATGATATTACACCCATTATACTGGGAAGACCATTCTTAGCAACTGCCGGTGCAATCATAGACGTAAAACGAGGACGACTCACCTTCGAAGTAGGTGAAGAGAAAATTGAATTCATTCTTTCCCAATTCTTGAAAGCACCTGCAATAGAAGATACATGTTACTTCATGGATATCATCGATGAATGCATAAAAGAAGCAGAGTTAGAAGAAGACAAATCATCTGACTGCCTTGTAGAAGACAGATCTAACCAATGTTTAGCAATAACACCGGATCCTACGCAATGTCTTAACAAACCAACCCCTGACCTGAAAACACTTCCCAAAAATCTGAGATATGAATTCCTAGACTTAGAACTTGAACGACCTGTGATAGTTAATGCAGACCTAGGAAGACTCGAAATAGAAAAACTCCTACATATCTTAAGGAAGTATCCAACCGCACTAGGGTACCACATCACCGATCTTAAAGGAATAAGTCCTTCTATTTGTATGCACCACATCATGTTAGAAGAAGACTGTAAAACCTCTAGGGAACACCAGAGAAGACTAAATCCGATCCTGAGTGAGGTAGTGAAGAAGGAAATAACCAAGTTATTGGAAGCAGGTATTATATATCCTATATCTGATAGCAAATGGGTTAGTCCTGTGCACGTTGTACCAAAGAAAGGAGGCATAACCGTTATTGAAAACGAAAAAGGGGAAACTATAACTAAACGAATCGAATCAGGATGGAGAATGTGCATTGATTATAGGAAACTAAACAAAGCAACCCGAAAAGATCATTTCCCTTTACCATTCATTGACCAAATGTTAGAACGATTAGCAAAACATTCACATTTCTGTTATCTAGACGGTTATTCAGGCTTCTTTCAAATACCAATTCACCCTGATGACCAAGAAAAGACAACGTTCACGTGCCCTTTTGGTACCTTCGCTTATAGACGAATGCCGTTTGGTCTGTGTAATGCCCCTGCAACCTTTCAAAGATGCATGATGGCAGTTTTCGCCGACTTTCTCGAAAACATCATGGAAGTATTTATGGATGACTTTTCTGTATACGGACAAAGTTTCGAAGAATGCCTCGAAAACCTGGAAAGAGTTCTTGAGCGATGTGTAAAAGTAAACTTAGTACTTAACTGGGAAAAGTGCCACTTTATGGTACAAGAAGGAATTGTTTTAGGACACATCATCTCGAACAGAGGAATTGAAGTAGACAAAGCCAAAATAGAGGTAATCGAAAATCTTCAACCCCCAAGAACCGTGAGAGAAGTACGAAGCTTTTTAGGACACGCCGGTTTTTACCGACGATTCATCAAAGACTTCTCTAAGATAACTAAACCTTTAACCGGACTGTTGATGAAAGATGCCGAATTCATATTCGACGATAACTGTTTAAAAGCATTTCAAACGCTTAAGCAAGCATTGATCTCCGCACCCATAATGCAGACACCAGACTGGAATGAACCATTCGAAATAATGTGCGATGCCAGCGATTATGCTGTAGGTGCTGTTTTAGGACAACGAAAGGATAAAAAGCTTCACGTTATATATTACGCAAGCAGAACCCTGGATGAAGCGCAAATGAATTACGCCACTACCGAGAAAGAACTCCTAGCAGTGGTATTTGCGCTAGATAAATTTCGTTCTTACTTGGTCGGAGCTAAAATAATAGTTTACACTGATCACGCTGCTATCAAGTACCTTTTAACAAAAAAGGATGCTAAACCTAGACTCCTAAGATGGATCTTGTTGCTACAAGAATTCGACCTAGAAATCAAGGACAAGAAAGGAACTGAAAACGTAGTAGCAGACCACCTCTCTAGACTTGAGAACCTTGAACCGGAAAGAACATCAATTAATGATGATTTCTCGTATGACAAACTTATAGCTACTTTGGAAGAGAACAACTCCGACATGCAAGTAGAAACCACCTTAGCTATATCTGCCACACCATGGTACGCTGATCTCGTCAATTATTTAGCTGCCGGAATAGTTCCACCTACTTTATCTTACCAGCAGAAGAAACGATTCTTCTACGACATAAAACACTATTACTGGGATGATCCCTTACTTTTCAAAAGAGGCCCCGATGGTATTTTCCGTTGATGTATACCCGAAGAAGAGGTAGAAAATATAATCCAACACTGCCACTCCGCTCCTTATGGTGGACACACAAGTACATCCAAGACCTGCTCTAAAATCCTACAAGCCGGCTTTTATTGGCCAACTATATGGAAGGACGTACATGCGGCTATTAAGGAATGTGACAGATGTCAACGCACGGGAAACATATCTAGACGTGACGAGATGCCACAAAAAGGTATTTTGGAAGTAGAGATCTTCGACGTGTGGGGAATAGACTTCATGGGACCTTTTCCATCCTCTTTCGGTAACAAATACATACTCGTGGCAGTTGACTACGTATCAAAATGGATCGAAGCTGTAGCCTCCCCAACAAACGACACCCGAGTAGTAACTAGACTCTTTAAGAATATAATATTTCCGAGATTTGGCATCCCAAGAATAGTAGTCAGTGATGGTGGATCGCACTTTATATCCAAGGTACTCGAAAAATTATTATTTAAATATGGAGTGAGACGTAGGATAGCGACACCTTACCACCCTCAGACCAGTGGACAAGTGGAAGTATCTAACAGAGAAATCAAGCAAATACTAGAAAAAACGGTCGCCACTTCAAGGAAAGATTGGTCATTGAAATTACCAGAAGCTTTGTGGGCATACCGAACTGCTTATAAAACCCCCATAGGGACGACCCCATTTAAGCTCATTTATGGAAAATCCTGTCACCTCCCGGTAGAATTAGAACATAAAGCCTATTGGGCTATTAGAAATCTGAATCTAAACTATAAAGCCGCCGGTGAAAAGAGAATCCTTGACATAAACGAATTAGAAGAACTCAGAAGAGACGCCTATGAAAATGCCAGAATCTATAAAGAAAGAACAAAACAATGGCATGACAAGCGTATATCAAGGAAAATCTTCAAGCAAGGCGACGCAGTCCTTTTATTTAACTCTAGACTAAAGTTATTCCCGGGAAAACTACGATCCAGATGGTCAGGACCCTTTCATATCACT
Source organism: Lathyrus oleraceus (assembly GCF_024323335.1). Lineage (NCBI taxonomy): Eukaryota > Viridiplantae > Streptophyta > Magnoliopsida > Fabales > Fabaceae > Lathyrus > Lathyrus oleraceus. Next base: position 365,585,743 of record NC_066581.1, on the reverse strand, counting down.
AACATCTTCCCCAGTGGAGCAATAGAAATTAAAGGCAAATCCACAGAACCGTTTACCGTAAACGGGCAACGTCTAAAACACTATCATTATGCGGAAACCAATGGAGATTCGCAAATCCTACACTTAGACGAAATGCCCCCAGGACCTATAGATTATACTTAACAGTTTCTTTGTCGAGCTTGCGACATTTAAACAAAGCGCTTAGTGGGAGACAACCCACAATTATTTTCTTATTCTATTATTATCATTTTCCTATTTTTTTTCCTCAATTATTCTTTTAATTTCTGTTTAGTATTAATTCCTGATTTATTTTAATTCAAAAGAAAAAATATATATATAATAATAATTTTTTTTTCTTCTTTCGGCATTTGGCCAAATCCTGACTAAAACTCATGTTTTCTTTTCTCTAGCTAACACTAACCAGATGGGACATTTTGATCGTATGGGTATCAAATTCAGAGGAATGGCTCAGAAACAAAAGTTTGAAGAACTAGCCACTAGAGAGATGCTACCTAGTTTATATGCTGATGATTGGGCTATGACTGCCCTTGGACTTAGACAAAGTGTCCTGTATTTGCTGAACCAGATAGGATGGGAGACATCCCCTATCCTGAGACATTTCACCACCTACCGGAGACTCACACTAGAATTCCTTAGCTCATTAATCTATCTACCCAGCCATGGAAAAGGAATTAGCAGAGGTTTTATCCAGTTCAGAATGTTCAATATGGAGTACCAATTTAATATTAGAGACTTTACCAATCTTTTGGGTTTTCCTACCTCCTTTGACACATTCACAGTAAGCCAGGAAGAACTTTTTGAACATAGAGAACTTGAACACTTTTGGGGTAAGCTGACTGGAAATGATGAGCCCGAAGAATATGAGTTTCTCTCTGGAAACATACACAACCCGGCCTTTCGCTATTTCCATAAGATCCTGACCCACACTTTATTTGGGAAGAAGCCAAATAGTACTTCAGTTTCACGTGATGAACTCTTCATCATATTTTGTGCTTCCCAGAACCGTCCAGTAAACGGTGCCACTTTTATGTTAGCTAATTTGGACCACCTTATCCAGGATGAGCGAGCACCCATTAGAATAGGCGGTTTGATAACTATGATAGGTAATGCTATTGGATTACGTCAGCCTATGCTTGACCTAAGCCCTTTTTGTGGCATTACTACTATGAGTATACCCTTTCTCTTCAACACTATGTTTATAGCAAACCTAGGGTCTGACGAGTTTGAGCTTATTATTGATAACCAGGTTCTTTGCCTATTCACCATGCCCGATCCTAGGACTAGCATTCATAACCGCAGTAACTGGCTCTACAACCTGAACGAAACTCCCACTCCTGCTAGATCCACTGAATCCATCCAGGACTATGAGATTTGTGATGACTATGAGACTTATGATGACCAGATCCCTCATGCTGAATCTGACCCTCAGACACCATCCGGCTATTATGATATTGACCCTCCTCCTCAGCCTGTTCAGACTGAAGAATCAGCCATATCCGACCTCCGACATCATATGCCCGGAACTGATTATAACACCGCCATTGAAGCTTTGATGTCAGAACAAGACGCCCTCAGAGGAGAATTTACTAACATGAGACACGAAGTTCTAGGATACATGAGCAGTATGACAGATCAGTTTCACGAGTTGCTACATCGTGTTAACTCTTTTGCTCCTCCGGCCAGAGATCGTACAGAGGGATAGAATTTAGTTATTTTTCTAAGTTATTTAGTTTTAAGTTAGATTATTCATTAATGTTATTTGAATTCATGTTCACATTTATTTCTCTTTCATTTCATTGTTTTCCTTTCCTGTATTACATTATGATCATTTTACTGAAGCTGTTTATTTAATTTTATTATGCAATAGCTATTATGCTCTACTGTTGCTACCTATGACTTATTATTATACAAAGCAGATTAAGCGTGCACGATAAATTAAATTGCAGAATAAACCAATCATAAGCAAAACAAAACAAAATAAATAACAAAAATAAAATCCTTTACCAAAGTGATTCTGTGAAACGCTACTGAAGCCTTGCCAAAATGGAATGTGTGACGAGCGTCACACAATCCATAACGGACGGCACACCAAGTGCCTGTTACGAACGTCACACCCCTGTGACGAGCGTAACACCCTTCAGACTAGTGAACGTTAAGGAGCCGTTGGAGACGAACGTTACACTTTCTTTTTTTTACTTTCTACCTTCCCCATTAATTTCCATTCAACCACACTTAATTACTTTTCAACCACTTTTTCTTTCCAACTTCCAAATTCTTCTCCTATAAATACCCCTCCAAACCTTCCTTCATTCACCACAAACCATTCTCTCCTACCAAATACATTTCTTTCCAAATCACCCCTTCAAAATTCATTCATCACAATGGCGGGAAATCAGAATTTTGGAAATATCATCTTCCGATCCGAAGATGAAAATTATCAAAGGGAGCAATTCGAGCGTTTCCAACAGCGAGGCGTCGTTTCCACCAGGTACCCCGATTTAACTTGTTTACAACAATTAGGATTACTCCAAGGTATCGAATGGATGCTCCGTCAAGCCAACTTAACCTTCCTTTGCACTCATAATCAACCCACCTACCCATCCCTAACCTTAGAATTCTTAAGTTCATACACCACTCCCGCCGGTGAAGACGAATTTTTAACCGGTACCGCAACCTTCCGTATGTTTAACACCGAGTACTCCTTAACCCAAAACCAATTGAGTACCATGCTACAATTCCCCATAGAAGGTCTGCTACACCCCAGAATCCCTCCAAACTCAAACTGGAACACAGTTGACGTTTTCGGCCTTTTTAAGAAAATTTCCGGTATAGATACCTACAACTGGGAAGAGCTCCTTCTCTCCCATATACATAACCCCACTATCTGGTACTTTATCCGCATCTTGCAAAACACAGTTTTTGGAAGACCAAACAACAGCAAGGTCAACTCAAAGGAGCTATTCTTCCTCCAGTGCGTCTTCGAACCAGATACTCAGGTAAACGCCGCCTCCTTTCTATTTCATCATATCCGCACCTTATGTGCTAGAGGCCGGCAACCTTTTATAATTGGTGGATTAATCACCACCATAGCACTTGGCCTAAACCTAGGGGATAAACTCCAAACTTTAGAATCTCTACCTCCCCTATCTATGGATATCGGCTACTGTCGATCCAGCCGATTGATTAAGAACAGAGTAGGCGGAGGATATTATCTTATGGTGAACAACCAGGAAGTCCCAAGCGTTGTTCTACCAAATATCGCCCTAACTGATGTCACAAACCCCGACCGCCACCTCTATGATCTAAACGCTCCCGAAGCCACCGAGCCTTCACAAACAAACCCGCACACAGACGAGTTTGAAGCAATGGAGCAAGGTGATCATCCGCCTACACAACAGTCAGTCCCGCTCAACCCTTCCGGCAATGCAACTGGCCCATCCTCCCAACGTCGTCGACGAAGAAGGCCTGCAACCAACGACGACATCATAGATGCTATTGAGGGTATGCAGGCACAGAATGTCGAGATGATGCAGATAATGCATCAAATGCAACAACAACAGGATGCTAGGAATGCCATAACCGACCAGCGGTTTACTGAGTTGTTCAGCAGGTTTGACAACTTAGACTTACGTCAGAGATCACCAGGTCCAAGAACCAGAGGCGGAAGACAACCTTAGTTGTAGTTTCTCTTTCCTTTCCATATTGTATTTCATTTCCTTAAAACATTGGGGACAATGTTTAGTTTAAGTATGGGGGGGAAACCATGTTCTTTCTATTTTCATTTTTCAAGTATGTACCTTTCCCTCCATTGTTTTGCTTTATTATTTGTTTTATTAAAAAAAAAAAAAATCTATTATTTTAAGTTAAGTCCCGAGTGTGAATAAATTTCTATTATCTATTCCCTCAAACTTTCATGAGCCACACAACAAAAACTCAACACCCAGTAAGTATAAAGGTTGCTCATCTTATCAATCTTGAGTCGAATCAAGACAAAGACTACTACCGCCAAACACTCTAAACGAACCCAACATGTTAGATCAGGATAAGTACCTATTATACCAATTCCTTGAACTTTCAAGTTTTATAGTAACCCCAAGTAGTTTATACGAGAAGTCAGCACCATCTTAATAGCAAACTACGTGGAGAGCCGATGAATATAAGTGGATGTTTCCCAAAGTAACATAAAAAAAAATATATATCAGGAAATGCACTAATTAAGTTAGGTGATCCTTACCAGATCATTTAATCTAAAGGTTGCAGATCATACAAAAGCATAATATGAAAGATCCATTATGAGTTGGTTCAGCAGGTATCTGGTACTGAACTTGGTAGGGCGGACTACAGTTCGATCCCCCGCAATTTGCAATGGACTGAATAACGAAGTTATCCGACTTATGTACCAGAACTTCCAGCTAAAAGGGAATCATAATCACTAACCGGTTACTCCACTATGTGCGCGAAAAGATAAAGGGCTTAATGTGATTTCGCTAGAATGAAAACGGGTGAAATAAGAGTAAAGGAACTAGGATAGCTATCATAGTGTACTTGAACTGATTTGCATAAGGTGGGGTTGTCTAGGTTGTGACGGTGGTTGTTGATATCAAGATTTAACTCAAGTTGCTTCTAAACAAAATCCACTTGCAACCTATTACGAATTGATGTGTGTTTTGAAATTTCATCTGGCTAAATTTCTAAAACGAGTTCTATACTGAATTTTGCTTGAGGACAAGCAAAGATCTAAGTATGGGGGAGTTTGATAACACGAAATTATATCATATTTTTGGACTTAATTCAATTAAATTTTATTATTATTTATTTCAGTTCACTTCATTTTATAAGATATTACGCGGTATTTTCTTCCTATTTGTCTCAGGTGGTTTATTTTGAAGCACTAGTAAAAATGGAAGAAAAGGAGGTGCAAAAAGGAGAGAAAAAGAACCAAATGCCAAAGCCCAGCCCAAAGCGCAAAACACAAACGCTGTGCCTGTGACGGACGTCACAGAGGGCGTGACGAGCGTCACGCAAAACAGCCTTGTGACGAACGTCACACATGGTGTGACGAACGTCACACCATTCCCCTACTTTTTGGGCGCAAGTAACGCCTCAGAGACTTGAAGAGACGTTGAGGAGTGTTGGGCCCTATATCCACGCCATGCAATTAGCTACGTTGAAGACCTTTTGGCAGCAGACAGTTACTTAATGACACCAATATAAATAGCCACTTTGGGAAAACCTAAAGGGGTTCCGAAGCTTTTCCAATTTTTTCCTTTGCCGCTTTTGCTTATTTTCTTTTCCAGCAATTTCAGTATTGTTTCTTTATTTATTTTTTACAAGTTCTACACTATTTCCCTTGCAATTTATACTTTCCTTTTTAGCATTTAATTAATTCTTTTCGCACAATAGTTTCTACACCGGAAACTATTGTGCAACTTTTACCGGATCTAACCTTACGTTAGAATCTAGTTTTTATTTCCTTCGTTTTAATTTGTTGTTTAATTGAAGAATCCAAGAACAAATCCTACCGGCTTGTGGTGGAGTGTTCAAGACTATTGTTTAACGCATTCAGGTTCTTTAATTATTATTTAATGCTTTGTTTTATTACTTATTTATATTATCTGCCTGGGATGAGTCTGTTTATGCATGATATATATTTTTGTTTGTTTAGTATGTCTGGCTAATTCGCCTAGATATCGGTATGTAAAGTAAGCGGAATAAGGGATCAAGACTAAGTCGGTCTAATTAAATTTAAAATTAAAATCAATCTTTTTACGGTCTCAATTTACAGGTTTAATAACAAGAATTTTTTACAAAAGTAGAAGACATAAAGAAGTTAAAATCAATAGAGCGAGAGTTTGAGGTTTTAACTGGACAGTGTAAATTAGGCATTAATTCTAGATCAGGGCGAGAGCAAGTTTTAGAGTTAATTAAATTCTGACCTTTTCCAAAAAGTATTTTTAAAGATTGAATGTGAGGACGAGAGTTAAGCATTCGGGTTTAATTGTATAACCTAAGTCAACAGAGCGAGAGTTTGAGATAAGGGTGTTTAAAACGGTCAGTGTTTTCTTAAAAAGAGTTTCTGCAACTTTATTGCTTTCAAAAAGTGGTTTTTGACTTAATTATAAGTGACAGCTACATTAACATAAAATCATGGTTAAATCAATAGAGCGAGAGTTTGAGATAAAACCTTTAATCAATAAAGTTAACTGAAACGATTTATTTTAAAACCAAGAAACCGACAAAGAATTGATTCCCTAATTACGACGAACTACATACCGATATCCGCTTTATTAATATTTAATCTAGATCTTAGTTTAGTTTTTAGCTTCGCCCCCAAACAATCAACCATTATTCACCTTAGCTTTACGAAGTAACCTTAGATAACGGTATATCGATTCATAAGTCCCTGTGGGATCGATATCTTTTAAAACTACGCGATAGAACTGTGCACTTGCAGTTTGTACCCCAAAATAGACTCATAAAGTCGCGATCAATATGCACGTCCCTTATAATTGATACTAATATAAATTATGGATAATGCTAACTTGTGTCCTAAGGACACAAGTTAAGAGATAAATATAGATACAATATCTTGAAAATTGTGTATTGAATTTATTAAAAAATTATAATTAATAATTTTATTTATTTTTTCAATACAAATTTTTTATTTGTGGATTTCTTAACATGTGCCATTTGGATACAAGTTAACATTACCCTATATTGGTCTTATACCGTAACTCAAATAACATGTCTTGCTAGCGAGCAACAATGGAACAACAAACAAATCTCTATCCCTAGAAGCAATAATGAAACTCATAAATATGAAACTTATAAATACTTATATAAAAAATATATCAATGTAAAAAAAAGTTAAAACTATCCAAACTTTGTTATTCTATATAAAAAAAATCTAAGATACTTAATTCTATTTTGAAATTATGAATGATTTTTCTTTTGTTTTTGTTTTTAATATGTAACGAAACAACCATTCAATTATTTATGAATATTTAGTTCTTGAAGTTCACAAATACTGGTTTTTTGTGTGGGAGTATTACTTTTGTTTTAGAGAAAAATGAATAAGTAGAGATTTTTACACTATCAACCAATGAAATTCGTGTATCCCGCCACATCACATTTTTATTTTTAAAATACTTTTATGATTTGACAATATAAAATATTTTGATTGGATCTCAGTGTAATATTTCTTTACACTGACAGTGCAATACCTTTAATCCCTGTGTTTTATTAGGTAAAAAATAAACTTTCAAAAATAATCTGCATGCATCATCCTGAAAAGAAAACTCCACTAATAAGATTCCTGATAATTTCCAGCTAACATCTATGTGGTTGTATTATTTCATCATGGAAAGAAGAACATTTTGAAGCATGAAATACAATACCAATTCCTCTTGTATATTCTTTTTGAAGCATGAAATACAATATCAATTCCTCTTGTATATTCTTTATGTTTCTTCCGGTCCAAAAGCTTTCACTAAAAGCTAGCGGTACATATTGAAATCTGAAGCGAAGTTTTATCATCTAAAAGATGAAAAATGTTTAACAGTATTATAATTAACATTAAATGTTAACATGAAAATTATATTTTAAAGGGGACAAATAATAGACCAAATGCCTGAGATAATAAAAATTATTGGTTTATAATAGATTACAATTTCTGGTGATAGAAGTCTGAGACATTATAAATTAGAAACGAAAATCAATTTGCAAGCAAGATATGATAGATTATCTTAAACAAGATAATGGAGCAGAACATCAATAAATAACACAAAAGATTGGTGAAACCACACATACGTCAAAGGGATACTCTATCCAAAAAAGGAAATTAACTACTCCGAATTAGTACATTTAATTTTACAAAAACAAAAAAAATCTATGTTATTCAAAGTCTCTTCCTAATTTTATTGACTTTCTATTTAAGTATTCCTCCTAAATATGAGAACCTACTAACTTTCTTCTCAATCACACAACCCATAATTGGTGTTTACATTCCAATAGATAATGTTAAATGTTACAACTCAACTAAGACAAACCTTTTATGCCAAATTACTGAAACATATAGGTGTACAAAAAGATTCAACACTAATCTTATTAGGGAATTAGCGTCAAATACAAGAAACACAATGTTCACAAGCTTATAGACTTAACATCTTGGAACAAGGTTTACAACTCAATAACACCAAACTCCATGCCTTATGATTTGAAAGGAGGAGCTAGAATGGTTCACATAGAAAGACTCAAAAAAGACTCAAAAGATAAACCCTAACACTAGGTATCTTCAAAACGTGCATGTCGTGCAGACCTCAAAAGTGAGGTTTGAGTCTCCTTAAATAACAATGCAATCCTGCGCTTTTCTTCTTGGATTTATGATTTAATTTTGTCCAGAAGAGTAGCTGGATCTTGTTGGATTTGATTTGCTCCATAAAATTCTCCAACAAAACATATGATTTGTTATTAATTCAAATTCAAGTTTAAATCTCCATTTAAATTGATTTGATCTTCAACAGACGTCAAATAAATTACACAAACGCATTGCATTAAAATAACAACAAATCTGATCGAATCTAAACTAGATATTCGCTTTAAAAACACAACCATATTTGCTTGCTGAACGAATGCCAAATATTGTACTACACATGTTAGAATATCGTGTTCCACAAATTGCAACAGTACATACAAAAATACCCCCCTCCATAATTTGTAGATCTTCTGAGGTAGAGAGTGAATCTTGGATAGAAAAATATTGAACCACAACGGTAATAGTTGTCAGATATTGTAGCATACTATAACATTTGTCTTGTTGATGGAGACTAGATGTTGCACCATACATGTTGGAATATCGTGTTCCACATGTTACACCAGAGGATCCAAAATGACTATTCTTCATATAAATCTTCTTTGTAGAGTAGTTCATGGACCAAAACTTCCTTGAAGGTACATTCAATCAAATCTTCTTTGAATGAAACAAATCCAAATCTTTTCCGGTTGATTTTGAATTATCAACACAAACTTCTATCCAAAAGCACAACTCTGGATCAAGTGAAAAAATCAACACCTCAACACTTCTGAAGGACATCAGAAGACAATCAGAACCCAGATCTTAAACCTATTTTTTAACTAATTATGTCATGCACTTTAACTAAATAACTTTTCACAATTTTGCTTAGCAACCAACTCAGATCCCGGAATACATGATGAAACTTTTTTTTTTAATTGTTACCTAAAATACATCTTATTCATATCTTGTTCATATGTTGTTTTGTCAAATACAGTTAATCCAAAAAAAATATATAACAAAAATATGAATTTTTAGTATTGTTATTATCATTCTTTTGAGAAGGAAATAACTTAATACTTCAAATTTTTTATATTCTGGAGATATAAATCCTATACGGTGGAAATTTAAAAAATGTAAGGTAACTTACTACGACAAATTAGCTACGTCTACGTTTACGTACCTCATCCAAATAGCTGGAGGCTCCAATAATCCCCCCAAATAAAGTGGCATAAATTGCATACCATGTTTGATTATCCATAAAATAAACCTATATTAAAGAAACATATAAGAGTATAATGAATTAAGGCACAAAGATGTGTAAGCAAAAACAATGGAATAAGATAAAGTTTGTGTATCCAAATTAATTCTTGTTCCATGTTACTCACCAGAATAATTGGAGTCCATATTTAAATTACAACACTTAAATTGTGAATATCTATAACATTTACAGAATGCGAGTTAAAGTTATGGCTAGGAAGTCTGTAACAGAATGTGTGGAGATGGCGAAAAAGGGTTTTAAAATGTTACCATTCTCTGGAAAAAATTTATGCCGCTGGTAGTTATCTATATGCAGTTCCATGATCAATTTGTTGGTTCAAAAGGGGTGATATCTATTGAAATATTTGTTTAGTAGATACAAATATTTGGGAGTTTCATACAATTAGAAACTGGTGAAGGCTTTAGTGCAAGCTTTACAGGATAGTTTCTTTCATATTATTAAATATCAATCACTCAAAAGAAAAGTGGGGATTTTGATATTCAATTCAATAAGATCAACTTGATAACTAACCAAATAAAAACACACACGCACATGAGACATATCTAGAGATAACATGAGAGAACTTAACTCTCAGACATCACTACAACAAACAAGACCTTAGACAGCGCTTTTTTTAGCCTTAGATAGCGCTTTAAAGCGCTGTCTAAACCTCCGCTGCTAAAGGTTTAGACAACGCTTTTTTAAATCTTAAAAGCGCTGTCTAAGCCCCCCCCCTAGACAGCGCTTTGGCCAAAAGCGCTTTATAAGACCCTCTTATTTTAAATTTTTTAGGTATACCTTAGACAGCGCTTTTGAAAAGCGCTGTCTAAGCCCCACCCCCTTAGACAGCGCTTTGGCCAAAAGCGCTTTCTAAGACCCTCCTATTTTAATTTTTTTAGGTATACCTTAGACAGCGCTTTTCAAAAAGCGCTGTCTAAGCCCCCCCCTTAGACAGCGCTTTTGCCTAAAGCGCTTTCTAATCCCCCCCTTAGACAACGCTTTTTACAAAAGCGCTGTCTAAGGTATACGAAAATTTCACTTAAGATTATTCCATTGCTCTATGTGTTTATAAGACGACACTAAAACATAGCAATAATTCCATTGCTAACACATAACTTACTTGGCCTCCTGTAAGAACTGCGAGATCCTGGAGACCAGATTTCCGGTTTTCACCAAAACCAGGGGCTTTGATCGCACATACCTAATATAATGAGGGTAAGAAACATTTAAGATAAGCTAAACTATGAAACAAAGATCTAAGTTACCTTAAGAACAGAAAAGTAAATCTACATATAAGAAAAACAAACCTTAATTCCAGCACGAAGCTTATTTAGAATAAGAGTTGCAAGAGCATCACTTTCCACATCCTCGGCAACAATTAATAAAGGTCTTTGTTTCTGTTGATGAGGAAGTGTAAGTTAGTATAATATCAATATTTTACAATTACAACTCAATGCAAAGTGATGTGAATAGCACTGCCCACCTTCAAAGCTAATTCTAATACTTTAACTATAGAATTTATACTTGAGATTTTCTTCTCATGGATTATAATGAGGGGATCCTCAAGCTCCTGTTGAAACAAATAGATGTCGAGGTTAGTCATGATAAATAAGCATAAAGCCTCATGCCAATTTCACTTTAGAAAGCATATAGTTGTTGTCAATACAGGATAAAATTTTAGAAATGTGTTGAAAAATTTATAATTGATTTGTTTATACTTTACATGTATGCTTAAAAGTAATAAACCAAAGATAAGATTGAGAGGTTAGAACATGTTAAGAAAAAAAAGAAACAGTTGGAAAATAGCCTACACGTTAAAAACAAGCTACAAATCCAATCCAGAAAACAGATATATGTATAACAGAGCAAAAATGGAAGACAGAGTGGGACTAACAAGCTTGCTAGAAAGTATTATATGCAAATACTTCTAATGATGCTTTGTAGAGGCAATGATATAGAACATACACATTTCTGGTTCTTCTGGTTTGTAATGAAATACGGAGAAATATAGCCTCTGTCAAGCTTCATTCCTTCAACAACTTCCAACTCATTGAGCAATGTCTTGCCATCCTGAAACAGCTCAAAAGTTATATCCCAGCATATCACAAGCAACTAAAAAGTATAATCTATCATGGATATAACAGCTTACCATCACCAGCAACATCATTGGTAGCATTTGCAACCTGCTTTACAAGACTGGCACCAATATTCTTGACTTTATCCTTGAACTCAATGCTCTTAGAAACAGTGACTCCGTCTTTAGTCACTTTAGGGGCACCAAAACTTTGCTCAATCACAACATTACGTCCCTACAAACACGTAAAGCCTAACTTTAAGAATCACAATCAACACCAAATAAATAATGGGTCAATATTGTATAACATGATATCTATTATCTTCCATTGCTACAAACAAAACTAGTGCTTAATGAATAAATGTGTGTGATGATTGAATCAAAGGAAGATTTGCTTAGTTACCTTGGGACCCATGGTTACTTTAACTGCCTCAGCAAGCTCTTCAACACCCTTAAGCATCAAAGCACGAGCATCAACGCCAAACTTGATCTCTTTCGCCGCATAATTTCTGCTCCATGCCACCCTACTTCCAATCTATCCAACACAAACAAAACAAAAAACAGATATTAAGGATTAAAGGGATAAAATCACAAAAAAAAAATCAACAGAAAAAAATAACAAATGCTATTAAATAACAGTGTTTCACCTGATGAGTGCTGGTCCTAGCAATTCTGCATCGAAAAGAACAATAATTTAACAGTCAGAATCATCCAAAATAATTGGAAATTCAATCAGAGAGTATGCACAAGTAGTAAATCATGAATCAACGTGGCAGGATCCATCACAATACACAATGCCATTGATGACTTACCTAGCTTTGGAGGCAAGGGAGGTTTGAACTATGAAAATTAAGCAGTGGAGAAATTGCAGAAAGAGTTAAGAAATGAAGAACAATGCAAAGTTATTTCTCAACATTCTCCGAATGTTGTTAAAATAATACCTAGATTTCAAATCATTATGAAAATAATACCTCAAGCTATATAAAATTTTCCGAATGTTGTTAATAAAAGACAACATTCATAGTTCATTACAGCTTAAACACCAAGTCAAGTACTAAACTAAAAACAAATAACAACACAAAATACTCATAAAGAAGCAAGTTTACCCTTTACTTCACTCTCATCTTCCAAATCACCATCACCAACAAGATTACTTTCAATATCACTCTGCTTAGTCACCACCACCGCATCCCGTTGTTGCGAACCATTCCCAGTAACCGATTGCTGATAAAGAACTCCCCCAATTATAGTAAAAAGCAAACAAACCAGACCAGCAGGACTAGCATGCTTATCCCAAATCGTCACATTAATAGCCACCGTGAGAAACTTATTCACAACCCCAGTAACCGTAAAAGCAGTAGCCGAAACCGCTTTTCTCGCAGCAAATCCAAAGAAACTGATAAGCAAACCAAACACACAAGACAAAGAAACCGCAAGAAACGCATTCATCTCAAACAAACTCCCGGTACTCGAATTAATCGCATTCGAAACCTCAAAATTCTCTCCAGTTAGAAACCAAAAGAAAGGAGCAATCATTAAAGACAAGACATTGTTATAAAGAACAAAACCCCAAGTATTCAACCCAAGACTCATAACCATATGCTTGATATAAACCATCTCAGTAGTAATCGTAACCAAATAAGCAAAAGCCCATGAATAAGCGGTAAGAGTAAAACCCGAATCGGTAGCAACATAACCAACGGCACCAGCAAGAATAACAACAAGCGAGAAAAAAGTAAGGTTAGAAGGCGAAGGTTGACCTCGAAAAGCGGTATCAGCGAGAGCAACAAGAAGAGGGGTAAGAGATCTGAAAACAATGAAGGTATCAACGTTAGCGTGACGGAGTAGATTCGTGTTGGTGAAGATAGCGAGGAAGAAAACGAGTGCGGCAGGGAAGAATTTCTTGGCGATCGGAATGGTGAAAGGATCGTGATGAAGAAACCCTAATTTTCCGAAAAGGTAAACGCCGAGAGCTGAAGTGAGGTACTGTAAAGCGGTTAAGAGACCAGGGTAGTTGAATTGAGTGATGGCGTATTTGTTGATTATCGCTAACAAGCTTGAACAGAGAGCGTAACCTATCACCAAACCGCTTGTGGCGTAGTGCGGTGGCTTGGTTGATGATGACATTGTTGCGGTTTTTTTTGAAGGATTCAACAATGGTGTGAATTGGTTGGGATTTTTTTTATGGTGTTTGAAAATGAAGTGGATCACCGACACTAGAGAAAAATGGGGTTTTTAGGGTTGATTGGATTGGAGGAAATTGGTGTTTGTGTGTGTGTGTCAGTGAAGTGTAAATTGGGAGCAGAATGAGTAGAGGAAAAATGAAGAGGGAAAGAGGACAGCGCTTTTGGTTTTAATTTTTTTTTTTAATTTAAAGACTTTAGACAGCGCTTTATCAAAAACGCTGACTAAGGTCTATATTTAAAAGCGCTTTCTAAAAGCGCTGTCTAAGGGGGGGTCTTAGACAACGCTTTTAGAAAGCGCTGTCTAAGACCCCCCCTTAGACAGCGCTTTCATTATTTTTTTGGAACATTTTCCGTGTTTTATTTTAATTTTAACCTTAGACAGCGCTTTCTTTTAAAAGCGCTGTCTAAGATGCGCTGTTAAAAGTCATTTTTGGCGTAGTGCATACAATACACCTATACGTGGATGAATAACAATAATATATATTCCTCTCATATCATATAATACACCTATATGTGGATGATTAACACTAATATATATTCCTCCCATGAGAGCATATTTTCACCTAATATACTCTCAATACACAAACACACACGTGCACTTCTCTGATACACTCCCTACACACAAACACACGTGTGTTATAATATATGAAAGATACATGATTAAATGTTATAGATTTATCTATTTGTAGCTATGAAGGTGGTGATAATCTTGATATTGATGATTTTTTGGTGTTTTGATGACAACAACGCTTATGTTTATCGAAGTTGGTGGTGATATTTTTCCAACTCTTTGATGATGATGATTAACTTAAAGACATTTCAAGTCTCATCAAATAGAAATTTAAATATTCAAGTGAAGTGCTTGTATAAAAGGAACTTGAAAGATTCAGAGTTATACAAGAGATGAAGTATGAAAGTTCATTCGTTCGTATTTGTCTAAGTGAACAGAGTCTTGTGAAAGTAGGAGAGTAACTCTTAAGACTCTAATGAATCTCTCTCTCTCTCTCTCACACACACACTTAAAAAACTTTTAAATCATTTATTTACTCAACGAAATCACCTATAAATATTTTTAAGACCTAGTCACTTGATTAGGGGTCTGTCAGTTTGATTAGGATAATTTTATAAATTATCTAATCGATTAGATTATATACCTAATCAATAAGATGAATCATTATTGAGTCTATAATCTATTATGATAGTCTCTTAATGATTGGTAAGAACTCTATATCAAAACCTTCCATTTTGGGACACAATAATCGATTATTTGAAGTGCCTAATCGATTAGACTCAAGACCTAATCAATTAAGCGAGTTAGTTCACCTATAAATTGTTTCCTTTTTAAGACAATGTTTCTCCTATATAAATGAGGTCTCCCCCCACTTCATTTCACACTAGAATTCAGTATTTTCCTAATTCTTTACATTATCTCTCTTTTTTCTCTCTTTAAATACTTTTTTTCACCAAAGTTGTCTTAGTGTCTTGTGACTGGAAACTGTTTATAAGAAAAGAGTTGTATTGGTGTCGTTGTGCCACTGTTTTTATTTTCAAGAGTGAGATACTCTTGAAGTATTGAGTTTAGTTATTGAGATCAACCAAGTGAAAAATCTCGGTTTGGTTATAGAACTCAACATGTAAAAGTTATATTTTGTTATTAAGATCATCCTGTAAAATCTCTACTTGGTTCGTGAGTTCATCCAGTGGAAAAACTCTATTTTATTTGGGAGGATAAGACAGTGTAAAATCTCTCTATTTGATTGTATCAAGGGTTCGTTGGCATAACTTGTAAAAACTCAATATTATATTGAAATCTCAAGAAGATCTCTTGGAAACAATATTAGGCTAACATTCGGCCGAACTTGGATATCTCTCTAGTGTCATCTCTCTACCATTATCTATTTTATTAACTATACTGCTTTATTTATTTTCCGCTTCTTTTTCTCTCTGAATTTTTGAATACTAACACAATTGATGCAAAAGTAATAAAACTTTAAAATTAATTACAAATTTTGAATAAAACAATTTATCCTCACTGGTTATCCAAGTCCTCATGTTTTGATCAAGATCATGGAGTTCTATGTAATTCTTCTTAAGTTTTAATATTGAAGGATTCTTCATTCTTAATGCTTGCTATTAGAATCTCTATTAATTAATAATTGCTATTAGAGTTTTGGCCTAACTCATTCTCACAAAATCAACTTGTGAGGTGAGGAGTGTCACTCTATATAAACTCTTTAGAGGTCTTATGTCTAATCGATGTGGGACTTGACATCTTTTCAATACACCCTCATCCAACATTATTAGCCTCGGTGTGTGGATATAAATGGTGGATGGTTCATGGTTCGATCGATAGGATCTGATAACATATTAGAGTTAGAGTTTGACCTAACTCAACCTTACAAAATCAGATTGTAAGGTGAGGGGTAAAACTCTATATAAACTCTTTAGAAACTTTATTTATAGTCAATGTGAGACTTGAGATTTTCACAATACACCCCCTCACACCAAACATTATTGGATTTGGTGTGTATATATAAATGTGGGCGACTCATGGTTCAATAAATAGGATTTCATACCATATTAGAGTTATATTTTGGGAATTGCTTTTCCCATCCTAACGGTTTCTCCCCCACCCTAGTGTAAAACCAAAACTACTATTAGAATTCAGAAATGTACTTCCAAACACACCTCAACTCACACACTTTCCATTCATAACTGAGCCATACCCTAATTTGTGAAAAAAACATTGATACGGAGATGTCATTCTATATAAAATACGAAAGTGTATTTCTGGAATCTAATGAACCAGAAACAAAACATGCATAGGTGGTTAGACATGCTTTGTATGTAATGTTTTATAACACACAAAAATGTTGAATGTTTTGGAAAATTGAAACATACATTAAAATATATGAAAATATATACATTTGAGACCGTTCATATTAATCCAACATTGCATACACAACAGGTCTAACCACGTAAATACATTGTAGGATAAAAACTAAATGTATCAAAACATATGTCACCGTCTAAATCTATATATATGGGTGATTCCGCCTTTGATTTATGTTTATTTGATTGTATTTCAATCTCACTCAACATGGTGAATTCTTGCATCATATCCATAAAATGAACCAGTCAAGTTTAAGCTTTCTTTGTTGAATGGGTTATTTACTCTGGTGATGTCAGTGGTATAGGACATCCTGGTTTTGAATAAAATTGAACAAAATGCAACGATTTAGAAAGCCATATCCAATACACATATTCAATCAATTGGATTTTGAGATGGGGAATTCCACAGAGGATTTTTTTCCGAGAACCCATATCTTATCAGATTAATACACATCATATTATATGAACTTGCTATAAGATGACTCATTTCAGGAAAGAACATCCATTTTTTCTCTGGTGCCAGACCTCTAACACACGGAATAAGAGATTCACGAATTGCATCAAAATATTTTTCCCATATAGCATTATGTATGATTCTTCATATGCCTTCAACTCTTTGATAAGTTGTTGGTGGAAAAATGTATGATAATCCTCTCCTTTACCAAGCCAAGCATAAACAACTCGATAAACACAATTACCGTCACCCCTAACATTAACAATCCGCTCAATGTATTTGTTATAAAAATCAGAATCTCTTTAATGTATTGTATTTTTTGTTAAGGTGGTGTAGGAGATAGTTTTCTAACGTGAGCACCTTTGAAAACACTTTTTTGAGATTTTGAAGTTGGAGAATTCGGAAAGCATGTCAATGTGTTCAACATAGGAAGGAGACTGCATCTTGAGTTGTCACTCAGTGTTGATTTCACCTTCTTAGGAGCACATTTTATTTTTAATGGTTGATACGGTGGTTTCAAATCTGTGGTTTCTGGATAAGTAAGCTTCCTCATTTTATCTTTGATGTGGAGTTTCATGTTGTCATCAACTTTCAAAAATATTTGTTGTATCACTTTCCATTCGTCAAGATAGAGATATTCAATTTACCGTACTTCACCACACCATCATCATCAAACCTGGGCCTTTTTCTCGAGAGTACAAACTTCACACATTCGTATTACGCTATCAAGTTTCACCTTCTTTGAAATTAAACAAGCACATGGGATACCATACGTTTTCCTAAGTGTACAACTGCACTTCGAGCATTTAAACCCTACTTTATCAGCTCATTTGGTTTAGTGAAAAATAGAATTCAATCCTTCTAGAGATATGTTGCCGACCAACCTTGAATATAGATTTTTGTCTCTGAATCTGTGTTCCAACACTATAATGCTGCGACAAAATGATGTATGTGTCTCACTATGCTGATTTTGGATCATTTGGTTCACATAGTCCCAATCTTTACACTATTCACCTTTACTATTTCCCAACCAATTATTTAATTTAGCGTGGGTATAT
Source organism: Lathyrus oleraceus (assembly GCF_024323335.1). Lineage (NCBI taxonomy): Eukaryota > Viridiplantae > Streptophyta > Magnoliopsida > Fabales > Fabaceae > Lathyrus > Lathyrus oleraceus. The sequence goes on along the minus strand of NC_066581.1, from coordinate 365,567,507 downwards.
TCAACTCGGTTAGTTGTTGTACTTCTAAAGTGTCTAACCTGATCGGTTCAAGCATAGACAATTTTCTCCTTCACCTAGTCTAGAATTGTATTTTCAACATATTTCAAGAAATTTGGATATTTCTCACACTCAATCCTAAAAAATATAACATAATTGACATATAACTCCTCCGTAATATAACTTATTATACATTTCATGCATCCATTATTCTTTACAGTATCACACTAGCTTTAACCATTTTGTTTATCTTCACCACGTATTTGTTTGGTCCATACCGCGAGATTAAGTCGACTTCTCACATTTTTTGCAATGTGATATCTACAAAGTAACGTGTATGAAGTAGAAAACATATTTACAACCGAATTCATCAATGCGGTATCGCGATCGGTGACAATGACCTTCGACGTGTTTTATTTGTCATTCAACATTTTCCAACACACTTCTAAAGCCCAAATAACATTGTTCTTTTTCTCGCTTTCTAAAAATTCAAACCCAACAGAATAAGTTTTTTTGGTAGATGTAACACTAACAATTTCCAATAGGGGAAGCTTGTACTTGTTGGTCTTATACTTTGAATCAATAATGAGTATAGTGAGAAATGTGTTGAACAACTTTGTGGAATCAGATGAATCCAAAATATATCTCAAACGGCTTCTCCATACTCGCACACTCAGTACCTATATACATAATGGTTATCATCCAAAAGTTTCAACAATAGTTGCATTTAAATTATATTCCTTCTTATCGCATTGTTGTTTTAGGCACGAACATTATATACTTGTTTTATATTTGAGATATTTTTGGGTTTTTCACGTTTCAAATTTGCAAGTGTGTTTTTGGGCTGCACCATGTTCAATTTCATGTCAGAAATCATTTCCTTCTCTTCAGGAATAAGGTGGCATACAATAGGATGACCGAATAACTTGTGACACTTGTCATGATTATGTGTATTGCAAATCACCTTAAATATCAATTTATTTTTTTCCAAAAGATATCCACATAACTTAAAAGGACACTCACATTTTCTTGAATTGGTGTCATCTCGTTTTAACTTTCGGATTTGAGTTTTGTATTTGCCACTTCTTTTGCATCTCGGTGTCACAAATGAAAGTCATCTATCTGAACCATTATCTGAACTTTTGATTACAATACTAAACTCTAATTTGGTTGTCTTCTTACAGGTCGATTGGAGCATATGATCACGAATAACAAACTCTTATCCATTTGTAAATTGGTTGCCAACATCTACATTGACATCAACAAGTTTGGTATCCGTAGACATAAAAGGTTTGAGGAAAACATTAGGTATCACCATATCTAAGGTGTAACACCTTAAACCCCGTATACAATTTAGTATGGAATTTAATTAAACAAAATGTAACTATTCAGGGTATCACGCACAATCAAACATAATTTGCTCCGTAACATGGACTATAACATAACAATTTAGAACCTGTCATCGCATGCTCATCTTCACTTAGGGTATCATCGCAATGGAATCATTATTAAAATCAAATAAGCATAATATTGCAACTCATGAAATTTAGTCTCATAAACTTCAACCTTCATAAGCAACAAAGTGAGTTATATTATTCAACTAACAACTTTGAGATCTCAATAAAACATAAATATTGACTTCAATAAAATAAAACAAGTAAAAGAAAATGTTCCAGCCCTATATTACATGATTAGAGCAAGACCCTACTAATAAAACTAAAAACTAATGGAAGTCACTCCAAGAGCTATCTTCCATTTACTTCAACAATGATACTCCTGGGTATCTACGCGATGCCCATGTAAAGGCAACATTCAAACAGAAGGGGTGAGAATACACTTTAATAATTAATGGCGGAAAAAACGGGAGTATATTATCATATAACAACAACATACACATTACTCAATCAACACTAACATATTAAGTATTCTTATCCAACAACACATCAACAACAATCAATACAAATGCAACACTTATGCAATATACTCAATCCCGACTCGTTATGCATGTGGTACCAAATATGAACACTCATGTTTATTTTTCTCCCCAATCCTCATTACAGGATCAGATTCCCTCTTAGAATCGAAGCTCAACAAATCGCTACCATTACCATAGGTAACGCTTCACTAATCCCCTATAATAGGAATTAGCTACTCGCACCCGATCCATCACCATAGAATCGAGGCTCACTAAAAGAACCATAGTTCCGACAAAATGAATGCATGGACTCCTAGCATGCAACAACAACACATACACATTGGCCCATCTTCTGACTGTGTATGCCACTAACAACATAATCAACATAAACATATCATATATGTAATTAAATATGAAGTATCTTTAACAATCACCATAATTATTCATGCTCAATAATTCATTATAGACACCACTATAGCAACATCATCATTATTCAACATTTACATTTTAAACCAATTATGATTAACATTCTCAACATCATAACATCACCAAAGGATGACATCAATATTACGCACAAATATCATCAATTATTCTTGTTATCACGACACAATTAGCGATTGAAACTAATTCCATTTTATGGTAAATTGCATTAGCTTTCCAAGGCTTTGAACTGCGTCTCAATCTGAGTCCCGAAACTCAAGTTACGGTGATTTGAGTCGCAAACAACAACTCTGTAATGTCATGCTCTCCTGACGAGTTAGGGGCGAGACAAGTCAGTAGCGAAATACCCTGTGCTCCTCTAGAGAAGACCCAACAAGACCATCTCACCTGGCAAAGCTGACAGAACCTAGAAACGCAATTCTATACTACAAAACCTTCAAAACCTTCCCAAATTCGATTCCAAATATCCCTAAACGTCCAGAAACTTATAACACACAAATGCCACACAATAGCATGTTAATTCCTATTGATCTAATATGTTTTTACACCGATTTAGCTTAAAAAACAGAATTATTCATACTTTAAAAATCTCAATCTCATAACAAAACTCATATTTATGAACACATAGCATATAAAACAATTACCTCAATTAAAGTACACGAATTTGCAAGTAATCATAGCATAAAAATAGAACTGAAATCATGTTATTCATCACATTCGTTATAGCTCAAAGAAAGAACAAACCCTATGGGAGGTTAAGGGTACCTCCACTCTATCCCTCATACTTTAACACCCATTAGAGAAACACATATTCCCCCTTATCTTGATTCCTTACAGCACTTTGGTAAAATTCAAGTTTTATTGATCATTCTTCTTCAACTCTTAGCCTTCTCTCTATTCTCCCTTACCTCTTGCCTCTTTCTCCCTTTTTCTAATTTTCTACATACTAGTCCAAAAAGCTCCTAAACTTAGGTTAGGCTCTTAACTTATATCATTAGGGTAATCTTTCTAGAATTAAAATTCTAATTCAACTCTTATCCCTTTTACTCCCTCCTCCCTTCCACTTCTCATAATTTCCCTTTTTTACCCAAAGTCTCATTTTTATTATTTTTACTAAATGATATAAAAAACTTATTATTATATATTAAGATACTAATATTTTATATTTAACCTAGTTTCCTCCGTACACTTCACAATGCTAACCATACACCCTCCAACACTTATTTCTTTAGTTAAACCACAATAACTAAATAAATTGTGTGAGAGAATTCTTTACTTGAATTAATTTTGAATGATGGCAAATTGTGTGATCATCATCCAAATGTTGGTTGTGCATTACATCACTTGATACACTTGTGTTTTTATTGTGTTTCTATCCCATTCTATTGTTGCATAACTTTACATAAAAGACCTACATTGACACATCTCTTAAAATAACACATAAAATCCATTTTATGTCAGTATGCATCAACACATAAGCCTTTGCATCGATACATACGACATGTGGTATATCACAAAACTTCTTTTGTTTAGTATGCATCGATGCATACGAGTCATGCATCAATACATGAAAGGCAAAAGGCTCCATGTATCGATCCATACGATCCCTGCATCGATACATGATCAATTGAAACAGACTGTGTATCAATGCATACGCATTAGGCATCAATACATGACAAATTGAAACAGCCTGTGTATCAATACATACGCATTAGGCATCGATACATGCTAGTGAAAAAGGAGCATGCATCAATACATACGAATTGTGCATCGATACATGATTAATTCATTTCACCAAATACTCACTTATGTTACAGTATGCATCGATGCATACTCTCATGTATCAATGCATAAAGCTGTTTTTGTTTTATAACAGTTTCTGTGGTTGCATATATAAGACAGGTTATGACAACAGCAAAAGGTACGAATTCATTGAGGAAAAACAATTGAACACAAGATCAAAAAGCAGTGTTGGAGCAATTGTTTGAGAGCACATAGAAACCTGAAAGAGACTTCATCTTCTTCATCTTCTCAATCACTTTTCTTCAAGAACATTTACACATAACCATTCTTGTTCTTTGGATAAAAAGAAGCATCGAGATAACGTTCAGTGGTACGATCAAGGATCTAGCTGTGGTTTTCAGTGGAACGATCAAGGATCTAGCTGAGTTGAAGATTGAAGGGGGTTTCTAGGAAAAACCTACTGGTTTGTCCTTCAAGAACTGGAGTGTTCTTGAGGGTTTGGGAGTCACGTTTGCAGAACATATTCAGCCGCAGCGTTGCGTTTGGAGATCGGGGGATTTCGCAAGCAGGTCGTGGAACCGGTGAATTGTTTGCAATTTCGTGCAGGAAAATCTTGATCGTGCTCAGATCAAGTGAAGGTTCATACAAGAAGAGGTTCTTGGAGTTTAGAATTCTGTCTTTGTATCATAACCTTGTATCAACGGATTCGGCAATAATTGATAATCAAAGTTCTCAATTTCATTTGAAATTGAGAGGGAGACGTACCCACACGCGAGGACGACGTGGGGAACTTCCTTACCAAATCTCTGCGTTTCGTATTCTTACCTTATTTCTCTTTGTGTTTTAAAACTGTTTTAGCAATTCCAGTTAGTGTGTTGTGATTGTTCCGTTTGCAAGACAGCAGTGGCAAGAAAACTTTTAAGCAAACTTCATTGCTGTCTATCATTGATCACACACACACCAACTGTTTGACAAAACGGTTAGCTAGATTTTATTCATTGGAAATAGACTTTAATGATAAGTGCATCCAATTAGTTAAAATTCTGGTGTGGATTGTCTCTGTCATTCTCATTTAAATCCAGCATTAAACTTGTGTGTCCGGTTTTCTAGTAGCGGTTCAGAATAGACGGAAGTCGATTCGGGACTGATTTTTCCGCCAACTTTGAAAACTCTGATAAAACTTTAAATCCGTTAAATTCAAAAGAGGTGATCTATTCACCCCCCCCCCCCCCTCTCGATCACTAGCCACACCGTCTAACAAGTGGTATCAGAGCGCCGGTTCGCTGGTGCTCTGTGGCTGCCTGTAACAGTATGGATTCTGAACCAAAGGGGGCGTATAATAGAGCGCCTATTTTCAACGGTGAAAATTACGGCTACTGGAAAGACTGCATGCGAGTTCATATAAATTCTGTGGATAGGCTAGTATGGGCTGCCATTGAAAACGGTCCGTTTCAAATTACTATGACAAATGCGGCTGGCGCCATAGTACCTAAACCAGAAGATGATTGGAATGAGAAAGATGAGAAAAAGTGGTCGTGTGATTGGAAAGCTCGAAACATGCTAATTTCAGCACTTGGTGTTGATGAGTATTTTCGAGTATCTCATTGCAAGACAGCTAAAGAAATGTAGGATGCTTTAGAAGTGGCCCATGAGGGTACTACTGAAGTAAAACAGTCCCGCATTAACACACTCAATCAAGAATTTGAGCTCTTTCGCATGAAACAAGGAGAATCTATCTCCGACATGCAAAAGAGATTCACTCACCTAACTAACCGATTGAATGCGCTTGGAAAACCTATTTCCAATGAAATTGCTACTAATAAAATTCTCAGGTGTCTTAGCAGGGAGTGGCAACCTAAAGTAACAGCAATTAAGGAAGCCAACGATCTTACAAGACTTACGATTACAACTCTGTTTGGAAAGCTGGAAGAACATCAGCAAGCATTGGCAAGTCTTGAAAAATATGAGAATAAAAGTAAGAAGGAAAAGGAGAAGAAAAGAGACAAAGAGGGAGAGAAGAAGCCAATAGCTCTTGTGGCCTCCAACTCTAAGTCCTCACGAAAAGAGCAAAGCGACAATGATTCAAGTAGTGACAAAGACTCGGATGATGAGGAAATGGGACTGTTTGTAAGGAGATATAATAGATTCATTCGAAAGAATGGAGTCAAGCATTCCGACAAAAATCTCATGAAGTTTCGAAGACAATCTATAAATTCGAAACAAGAAGAGAACAAGAAGAGTAGAGGAAGAGGATCCTGTTTTAACTGTGGTAAATCTGGACATTATAAAACGGACTGCCCTATGAAGTATAAGGATCAAAGAAAAGATTCACCAAAAGGGTACAGCAAACAAAGAAGAGCATATATTGCATGGGAAAGTGATAGTGATTCATCAAGCACACAAAGCTCAAGTGATGGTGATGAAGCTGCAAATCTGTGCCTTATGGCTCACACAAAAAATCTGTCCTACCACAAGAAGAAAAACAATGACAAAAAGGATGAGTGCCTTGCCTCCGCAGACAGAAGATGGTTTCTTGACAGCGGCTGCTCGAGGCACATGACCGGTGACATATCGCTCTTTATAGACTTCAAGGCAAAGAAGAAGGGATATGTCACTTATGGAGACAACAACAAAGGAGCTATACTAGGCAAAGGTAGTGTAGGTAATCCCTCCACCACTACTATTTCAAATGTCCATCTAGTAGAGGGACTTAAACACAATTTGTTAAGTATAAGTCAACTATGCGACATGGGCTATAAAGTTTCGTTTACAAAAACTTGCTGCATAATTGAACATGCTGAACAAAACATTGTGTTTAAGGGTGTAAGAGTAAACAATATCTATATGCTTGACCTGTTTGATGTACCTCTAACAAGTACTAAATGTCTAGTCACCTTGAATGATGATTCTTGGCTTTGGCATAGACGTTTAGCGCATGTTAACTTCGATTTGCTAAATAAGGTTGTATCTAAGGATCTAGTAGTCGGTCTACCAAAAATAAAATTTTCAAAAGACCACCTATGTGACGCGTGCCAAATGGGAAAGCAAACGAGGGTGTCTTTTAAATCTAAAAATGTAATTTCAACTTCACGACCCCTTGAGCTTCTTCATATGGACCTCTTTGGACCTTCTAGGACAAAGAGCCTAGGTGGAAATTACTATGGCTTTGTAATAGTTGATGACTACTCTAGATTCACTTGGACTATATTCCTTCATAGCAAAGATGAAACTTTTTCTGCTTTTAAAATTTTTGCAAATCTGTCCCAAAACAAAATGAATTCCAAAATAGTTACAATTCGTAGCGATCATGGTGGTGAGTTTCAAAATTATCACTTTGAGAAGTTTTGTGACAAGTATGGTATTGAGCATAACTTTTCAGCCCCTCGCACTCCACAACAAAATGGCGTTGTGGAGCGTAAAAATCGTGTTTTAGAGGAGTTGGCAAGAATAATGCTTAATGAGGGTGGATTACCAAAATACTTTTGGGCTGATGCTGTCAGCACAGCCTGTTATGTTCTAAACAGAATCTTAATTCGCCCTATTTTAAATAAAACTCCTTATGAACTTTTGAAAGGAAGAAAACCAAACTTGTCACATCTTCACGTATTCGGTTGTAAATGTTTTGTCTTGAATAACGGTAAGGAAAACATTGGGAAGTTTGATGCAAAAGCGGATGAAGGTATCTTTCTTGGCTACTCACTGTCAAGTAAAGCATATAGAGTGTATAATAAGCGTTTACTTACTGTTGAAGAATCTGTTCATGTTTCTTTTGATGAGTCTTATCCGAAAAATGTCGGAAAAGGTATTTCTTTTGATGACGCAGGTGTATCTACAGAAGACATACTCAAGGAAGCTGTTGAGGAAACTGATCAGTCCAAAACAGCTGCCCATGAGAAGGAGGAAGATACTAGTCATGAAGAAATTGAGGAAGAAAAGACAGCTGAAGTGAATGATCTTCCAACAGCTTGGAGATCCTCAAAAGACCATCCCATTGACAACATCTTGGGAGACATTTCAAAGGGAGTAATGACTCGTTCTAAGATAAGTAATTTTTGTTCTCACTTCGCGTTTGTTTCACAAGTAGAACCTAAGAATGCCAAAGAGGCCTTGATTGATGAATTTTGGCTAATGGCCATGCAAGAAGAGCTTAATCAATTTAAAAGAAATGACGTTTGGGAACTTGTCCCTCGTCCGCGAGATCATCATATCATAGGCACTAAGTGGGTTTTTAGAAACAAGCTTGATGAAAACGGAGTGATTACTAGGAACAAGGCACGTTTAGTAGCACAAGGGTATAACCAAGAGGAGGGCATAGACTATGAGGAAACTTATGCTCCAGTTGCTCGCCTTGAAGCTATACGTCTTTTGCTTGCCTATGCGTGTTCTAAGGATTTTAAGCTTTACCAAATGGACGTAAAGAGTGCCTTTCTTAATGGTGTCATAAATGAAGAAGTATATGTTTCACAACCTCCTGGTTTTGAAAATGCTGAAAATCCAGATCATGTTTACAAATTAAAACGAGCTTTGTATGGTCTTAAACAAGCCCCTCGGGTTTGGTATGAAAGGCTTAGCAAATTCCTAATTGATCATGGATATTCAAGAGGTAAAGTGGACAATACTCTCTTTATTAAACACAAAGGGAAGCACATTCTTTTAGTTCAAGTTTATGTCGACGATATCATATTTGGTTCAACTAACATACACTTGGTCGAAGAATTTTCTAAGGTTATGCAGGGTGAATTTGAGATGAGTCTAATGGGGGAGCTGAACTACTTCTTAGGACTGCAAATCAAGCAACTTGATGAGGGTACAGCAGTATGTCAAACAAAATACTGCAGAGAACTACTCAAGCGCTTTGGAATGAATGACTCAAAATCAATCGACACCCCAATGCCTACCAACGGAAATCTAGATAAGGATGAGCACGGTAAGTGTGTAGATGTCAAAAGGTTCAGAGGTATGATTGGATCTCTCTTGTATCTTTCTGCTTCTAGACCTGACATCATGTTTAGTGTTTGTATGTGTGCACGCTATCAATCAAATCCTAAGGAATCGCACCTAAAAGCGGTGAAGCGCATATTTAGATATCTTCACGGAACACCTAAATATGGGCTTTGGTATTCCAAAGGAAGTGATTGTAGCTTAGTAGGGTACTCCGATTCTGATTTTGCTGGCTGCAAATCAGATAGGAAAAGCACAAGTGGTACATGTCACCTGTTTTCAAACTCCTTGGTCAGTTGGCATAGCAAAAAGCAAGTTTCTGTGGCTTTGTCAACTGCAGAGGCAGAATACGTTGCAGCCGGTAGTTGTTGCGCTCAGATTTTATGGCTGAAGCAGCAACTACAAGACTTCAACATTCAACTCAAACGTATTCCTATAAAATGTGACAACACTAGTGCCATAAACCTTACTAAAAACCCTGTTTTACACTCACGCACTAAACACATAGAGATTAGACATCATTTCCTTCGTGATCATGTTGAAAAAGAAGACGTTGTCTTTGAGCACGTTGATTCCAAAAATCAGCTTGCTGATATTTTCACTAAACCGTTGGCAACGGAATCTTTCTTCAACATTCGTCACGAATTAGGGATCTTAGATCTTTCTCAATTGATGTCATAAGCATGTTACCTCTTAATTATATTATGCCTCACCATTGTTGATAAGAGCTGTTTTAGATGTCAATTATCCATCACAAGATTTCTCCAACAGAGGTAATATCAATCCTTTCTACAATTTTCTTATTGCTAAGTGATTGTGTATGTTAGAACAAATGTTCTTACTCTAGTTGATATAAAATTTGATTGCATATATTCCTTGTCTATATTGTGTGCACATTAACAATCTGACTTCTGAATCTTTCTTGAGCATAATCATCATGACATAGTGCATAATGCATATCCATACTGCATCAAAAGTCATCAAAATCTGCTTTGGCATTAGTATGCATCGACACAAAACATGTATGCATCGATACATATATTCAGAATTTCAATTTTTTTCAAAAATGGTTCAGGATGCATCGATGCATCCATCGCACGTATCGATACACAGGCCAAATGTGAATAATAAGCATCGATGCATGACCATTTGCATCGACACATACTGATGCTATTTGAATTAAATGCATTTTTTTCTCTCTCTTGCATCGACACATCAGCCAATCCTATCTCAAGACTTCATATCATCTGTTCTAAAAAAAAACCCCAAAACCAGTGGCTAACCCTAATCTTTCTCATCTTCACTCTCTCTCTAAAACCCTAAATCTCACATCACCATGCCTCCACGCACTATTCCAGCCAGAGCAAAAGGAAAAGGAAAGGGAAAGGAAACAACCGGTACTTCTCATCAACCACCAGATGTTCCTTCAAATGCCTTAGACCTACTTCATCCTGCTATTGCTACTGAATTTGAGGAATCCTTCAAGACCAGGTTAGTCATGAAACCCCATATCTTTGATAAAACAGATGCTATTCACCTGCACCTAAATGAGGTAGTTGAACTCCTACATGCACAAAGACTTGGGTCATTTCTGTCCACAAAAGATGAATATCATGAGGATTTCATCCGGGCCTTTTATGCCGGCTTACAAACTGGTAGAGGCTATATGTTCCGGTGTTCTATCGGTGTCAGAACATATACCTTTGAAGCCTCTGATTGGGAAACGGTATTTCAAATTCCGCATCCGTCGATGACTGTCAAGTCCTGGCATGACCTGCATTTTGATCCTGAATTTGACATGAAGGACTTTACTCCATCTATCCTAAAGATAGATAGACCGTTGAGTGAGGATGAACACGTCACGTTAGGTATGATCAAGCAAACTCCGCGTATTCTTCACTGGATTATCACACATATTCTGCGTCCAACAAACAGTGGACATTCTCGGTTGGATAGGCCTAGCATACATCTTCTCTACATTCTGCAAAATAAGGTTCTCTTAAATTGGGCGAACTACTTTGTAAAACGTCTATTTTTTGTGCGAGACAGCTCCAAGAATGTGGCTCTAGGGTATGCTTCTCAAATTATGAAAATTCTTAAGTTTTGGAAAGTTGCAATTCCTATTGTTCCTCTCCTATCTCCATCTGCTGCTCAAGAGTTCGACTCTTCCACTCTATCGCATATGGGATATCGGTGGGACAAAGACCGCAAATGCTTCTACTTTTTTAAAAGAAAATCCAAAACCATAATCTACAACTTTGACGTGCCTTCGGAACGAATCCATGTTGCTGAAGAACAGCCTGATGAAGAAATGCAGGATGCGCCTGAAACAGATGTGCCTCAAGCTGAGGCCAATGCTGGTTGGGGAGATTGGGTGCCACGAAGGTGGTCTCCCACCAACTACGTACCTGAACCTACAACCCCTCCATTCTCAGGTGGTACTTCAACCTCAATACCTACTGCGGACATCACTCATATGCTTCAACAGATGGAAATTGCTAACAAAGAACGCCATGAAGAAGCACGGTATTGGAATGTACAACAATCTGAGTGGCACAAGGAGCATCGTGACTGGCATGATGAGCATACACGGATGTATCACAATCAACACGCTTGGCACCAAGACTTGATTAAATGGCATCAAGTTTTCTACAACGAAATGTCTGGCTTTATGGACGACTGCCGTGAAAATCCTGGTATCATGGACAGCTTTAGAAGCATTGAAGTTCAGAACCGATTTAGGCAATACTCCTTCATGGGCCAAAATCCAGACACAATGCCTCTTCCTCCGCCTCCGCCAAGCTACAGAGATCTCGACAGAGATGAGGAATCGTGTGGTGGCCACAATCCAAATTAACCCACCATCTTTTCATCTCACTGCATTTCATTTCATATTGCTCAAGTTTTACTTTGTTGCACAATATATGGTTTAGCTTATGTAACTCTTAAACTCGTTCGTATCTTTAAAATGCTTTTCTATTGCTGTTTATCTCTGCTGTTTTTACCCTTATTCGTCATTCTTTGTGAATGATTCTTTACCTTGAAGCTTCCTTCTTTGTGAATGATAGCTTTTTATCAATTTTTGCCATGACCTGCTTCACCATGCTACCGTGATAAACCTGTTTCTCTCTCTTTTTGATGTTGACAAAGGGGGAGAAAATGCAGATATGCACAAACTCAGGGGGAGTATCACACATCCTGCCAAGAATTTGCCATCATCAAAAAGGGGGAGTTTGTGAGAGAATTCTTTACTTGAATTAATTTTGAATGATAGCAAATTGTGTGATCATCATCCAAATGTTGGTTGTGCATTACATCACTTGATACACTTGTGTTTTTATTGTGTTTCTATCCCATTCTATTGTTGCATAACTTTACATAAAAGACCTACATTGACACATCTCTTAAAATAACACATAAAATCCATTTTATGTCAGTATGCATCAACACATAAGCCTTTGCATCGATACATACTGCATGTGGTATATCACAAAACTTCTTTTGTTCAGTATGTATCGATGCATACGAGTCATGCATCAATACATGAAAGGCAAAAGGCTCCATGTATCGATCCATACGATCCCTGCATCGATACATGATCAATTGAAATAGACTGTGTATCAATGCATACGCATTAGGCATCGATACATGACAAATTGAAACAGCCTGTGTATCAATACATACACATTAGGCATCGATACATGCTAGTGAAAAAGGAGCATGCATCAATACATACGAATTGTGCATCGATACATGATTAATTCATTTCACCAAATACTCACTTATGTTACAGTATGCATCGATGCATACTCTCATGTATCAATGCATAAAGCTGTTTTTGTTTTATAACAGTTTCTGTGGTTGCATATATAAGGCAGGTTATGACAGCAGCAAAAGGTACGAATTCATTGAGGAAAAACAATTGAACACAAGATCAAAAAGCAGTGTTGGAGCAATTGTTTGAGAGCACATAGAAACCTGAAAGAGACTTCATCTTCTTCATCTTCTCAATCACTTTTCTTCAAGAACATTTACACATAACCATTCTTGTTCTTTGGATAAAAAGAAGCATCGAGATAACGTTCAGTGGTACGATCAAGGATCTAGCTGTGGTTTTCAGTGGAACGATCAAGGATCTAGCTGAGTTGAAGATTGAAGGGGGTTTCTAGGAAAAACCTACTGGTTTGTCCTTCAAGAACTGGAGTGTTCTTGAGGGTTTGGGAGTCACGTTTGGAGAACATATTCAGCCGCAGCGTTGCGTTTGGAGATCGGGGGATTTCGCAAGCAGGTCGTGGAACCGGTGAATTGTTTGCAATTTCGTGCAGGAAAATCTTGATCGTGCTCAGATCAAGTGAAGGTTCATACAAGAAGAGGTTCTTGGAGTTTAGAATTCTGTCTTTGTATCATAACCTTGTATCAACGGATTCGGCAATAATTGATAATCAAAGTTCTCAATTTCATTTGAAATTGAGAGGGAGACGTACCCACACGCGAGGACGACGTGGGGAACTTCCTTACCAAATCTCTGCATTTCGTATTCTTACCTTATTTCTCTTTACGTTTTAAAACTGTTTTAGCAATTCCAGTTAGTGTGTTGTGATTGTTCCGTTTGCAAGACAGCAGTGGCAAGAAAACTTTTAAGCAAACTTCATTGCTGTCTATCATTGATCACACACACACCAACTGTTTGACAAAACGGTTAGCTAGATTTTATTCATTGGAAATAGACTTTAATGATAAGTGCATCCAATTAGTTAAAATTCTGGTGTGGATTGTCTCTGTCATTCTCATTTAAATCCAGCATTAAACTTGTGTGTCCGGTTTTCTAGTAGCGGTTCAGAATAGACGGAAGTCGATTCGGGACTGATTTTTCCGCCAACTTTGAAAACTCTGATAAAACTTTAAATCCGTTAAATTCAAAAGAGGTGATCTATTCACCCCCCTCTCGATCACTAGCCACACCGTCTAATAAATTGCACTCAATTATAATTAAATAAAATACCAAAAATCACCAATAATTCAAAATAAAATAATTAATAAAATTGGAGTGTTACATAAGACAAAATTAATAATAGAACTTATTCAAAAACTGACTGAATTGAAGTCTGAACTAATTCAGAAATACACTTTTGGATGACCTTAAACTAGAATTCGAAAATGTATTTCTACATGCAACATTCATTTTTTCGACTTAAACCCCAGATTAATGTAAGCATTGAGGAAAGAAATACATGAACTTTACCTTAAATTCCAGCTTCTTTTGCTCATTTTGAAGTGATAAAACGCAAGAATGGTGTTTTGAAGTGCAAAAGTTGATTGAGAATGCAATGATATTTTTAAGGGTTTCGAGTGAAAAAAGATCTTTGATCATGAGGAAGAAGAACATACAATATCCTATTTTATTAAATTCTGCGCTTGACGGTTTCGGAAATTCACTTCAGGAATTGTCACTAACATGCAACTGTGACATTTTTCAAATTCCCGCTTGACAATTCTAGAAGTATACTTCCGGATTTGTCACCGAGTTGTTAAATAAGCAAAATCATTGATGGTGTGTGAACGAAGATACATTTTCGGACTAAATTTTGGGGAAATAAGGGATGTGTCTCACTTAGGACGTGTTTTGATATCAAATTTGCATAAGGTGTTTCTACACCACTTATGGTGGGAGAGTCATTCCCTAAAGTTTAGCCTAATTCCCTTTCACAACAGACCTAATCAATTTGGAGACTTTTAAAAATGGGGCTAAATTAAAAAAAAATACATTTTTAATAATTAAAAATAACACACTAAAAATACAATTATATAGTAAAAAAATGGACTCAATGATAATTGTTTTTCCTTTTAGTCCATCCCATTTTTTTATGTCTTAAGTTTTTTTATAATATCTTTTTATGTCTAGTAATAAAAAAACTGTATTTATTTTTAAAAAAAAATTAAAAAATTGGACCTCTCAGAACTTAAGACTACTGCATTAGAGCATGTTGCCCCTATAAACTTGTACGATGTATAATCAAACAAGTTTATTTATTTTCATTTTTTATTTTATTATTTTTATTTTATTTTTCATAAATATTATATACAATTCAATCTTTAACTATATATGTTCTTTGAAGTACTCAAAGAATATGTGATTAAAAATACTCCATTTATCACAATTGGATGTAAACATGCTCTTATTGTTTTTTTTTTTAGATTTATATTATTAAATATAATTGTATAATATTTTAATAGGAGGTGTGATGTGAACCATTTTTTCAAATCTCTTTTCAATTTCTTCTAAATTATTTTGTTCATTTGTTCTAACATGAGTATTTCTGAGCATGTTTTTATTCGATAATCAAGCCTCTGATGAAGATCCATTTTTGGCTTAACTGGAATTTTGAAAAACTTGATAAATAATTTGAACATTCGGTTACTCAGAGAGATTAAAGATGATGAAAGATTTAGAAGAATAGACATACTTGTTTCCTACATATCTATTGTAAATGACAATGACTAAATGCAACGTCGTTGGTTGCTAGTTAAGAATGACAATCATGTTAGGGATATGATAGTCTGTAATATATGATATTGTTTTGATTGAAGTATGTTATTAGATATTTTGCAATGTTAAGTGTTTTTATATGTTGTTTGTGTTGTTGTTTTAGATGCGTTGGTGTTTGTTTTGTTGTAACCAAAAGTTGTTATCTATATTAAATACGAAGTTTACAAAAAATATAACAACATAATTAAATGTTATCTAGAACTCGTTCCAACATTGGGACAACATTTTCGTATGTGACTGGTAAGACAACATATTTCATGTTTTCTATCCATTTTATCAATCGTTTATGTTTAGGCTCTAATACATGTGCTGATGGGAGCGACCTTTTTTTGTTCCTTCTCATATATCCATTGTGGAAAATCACGTCTCCTTGATATATAGGTTAATATTCCTCACCAGAACCATAAGGTTTGCTGTCATATGACCCCATTGTCTACCCTCATCAAATGCCCTTGTCCATTTATCCAATGGGATGTTATTCATCCACCTTAATGCCTCCCAATTTAACAATCTTATTTCCTCATGGTAGTGTCTGAATGATGGCTAGTTTAAAGCATACCATGCATTCACAACTTTTTTCGAATATTTTTATCTTTGATTTCATGCATGAAGTTATGTGCAATGTGTCTTATGCAGTAGACATGCACTAAAGGAGGATTTTGACAATCATTATCAGGATAATTGTATACACTTTCAATATATGATTGGCTGTCTAAAATCAAAAAGAGGTTATGTTGTAAAGCAGCGTGTGTTATGAGATTCTTAAGAAATAAACTCCAACCACCACCAGCCTCACCTTGAACCAGAGCAAAGGCAATTGGAAATATATTATTCTTTTTTTCTTGTGCCACTATAATTAGTAATGTTCCATTGTATTTCCTGTACAACCAGATTCCATCAATTTGAATAATAGGTTTGCATAACGCAAAACCTTTGATGCATGGTTGAAACGCTCAAAAGAGTTTATGGAATATTCTACTTCCATTAACACAAATTTTTCCCTACGTATATATTGGAAGTGTCTTCATAATTATAACTATTCCGGGAACATATTTCTAAAGTGCCACAAAATATTATAGAAGTTAGTTGTACGATTTTTTCCAATTTATGTAGACATGTCCAACTGTCTTTATTCTTGCAATCCATTTTTTCATATACGAAGGAGTGTAATTGAATCGTGTAACAATATTGGAGATTATTATGCTCACCTTCACTTACGGGTCCTTGCCTAAAATAGGCTAAATATCTTGGCATATTAATTGAGGTTATGTTGTAAAGCAATGTGTGTTCTGAGATTCTTAAGAAATAAACTACAACCACCACCAGCCTCACCTTGAACCAGAGCAAAGGCAATTGGAAAGATATTATTATTTTTGTCTTGTGCCACTACCATTAGTAATGTTCCATTGTATTTCCTTTACAACCATGTTCCATCAATTTGAATAATAGATTTGCATAACGCAAAGCCTTTTGTGCATGGTTGAAATGCCCAAAAGAGTTTATGAAATATTCTACTTCCATTAACACAAATTTTGCCCTACGTATATGCTAGCAGTGTCTCCGCAATTACAACTATTTTAGGAACATATTTCTAAAGTGTCACCAAATATTATAGAAGTTTGTTGTACAATTTTTTTCCAATTTCTGTAGACATGTTCAACTGTTTTTATCCTTGCAATCCATTTTTTCATATACGAGGGAGTGTAATTGAACCGTGTAACAATATTGGAGATTATTGTGCTTACCTTCACAGACGGGTCCTTGCCTACAATAGGCTAAATATCTTGGCATATTAATTGAGAGCTTAGTTTATGATGATCCTATAGAAGAATGGTGGTAGTACAACTGTGAGGCAAATCCATAAGACTTATCTCCCAAGTATCACTTTTCTTCCGGTAAGACGCTTCTAGTCGAAACATACAAATCTTGTTACGACAAAAAACCACGTACCTCCTTGCATTTGTGCGATCTATAACATAACCAATAGAGTTTTCCATGTGAAACTTTTTTATAGATCGCATGCAGTCATCTTTTATGCGGTACTTGCTTACATTTTTAACCCACCCTCCAATTTCATAGAATGATTGTACAAGAGATTCGACGATTGCTCATCTTCATTCGAATTCAAGTTAGTCATGTGTTGAGGGGACAATAAATGTATCTTAAAGGTATTGCCTCTTGATCTTCATGTTCAAATTCACTGTGTGTAAAGTACTGACCAGTCCCAAATGAACTCACCATATAATCGACATGTGCCTCACTTTCTACTTCTTAATCGTCAACATCATTGAAGTTGGTAGCCCAGCTTGTCCAAAAATATGAGATTGGTCAAATATTACAAATTGGTCTAATTTTTAAGATTGATCAAATATTTCGGATTGTTTAAACATTTGGGGTTGTTGAGATTGATGAAGTAAAATATACAACTCAATATAGTTGAACCCAAAATGTCCATGACTAACAAACATGCTTTCAACATCTTCATCATCCCGAACCTTTAACTAGAAAAATTTGATGTGATTGTTTTAAAAAATGACATTTTGATATATAATTTGTGAGACTGGACCATACATTAACTTTGTATCGATTCTGTCTTTGAAATGTAAGAAATTTTTATTTTCTATTTATTGCGAGCCGAATAACATCTGTATTTCAGAAACCAAACTCGGATACATCAGAGACATATGTCTTTGTTAATGTGAGTGTTAACAATATAATTTAGTCTAGCAAACATATTTGTAGTGAAGTTGGTATTTTCACTTGAGATTGGTTTGATTTGGTGTTTTGGTTTGAGTTGGTGTTTTATTTTGAGTTGGTATATGATTAACCAGAAACTCTCTCGAACAATAAAAAATAATTTAAATAAGGGTTTATATAATGCTAATAATAGGTTTATTTTTATTTCTAGATACTTCTAGTTCTATTATATATATTACCTATTTACCTTTGTCAGAAAATATAGTTTGGTGTCAGCTTGTTTAGTGTGTCTTTATAGATCTTTGTGTAACAACACAAAGAAATATCCATATACTTTTTTAGGATGTATCGTTTCGCTCCAAGCACGGGGTTGGTCGAGAATGCCAACACTTATCAAATACAACAACTTCATATTCCCATACGCACCAAAGTAAGTTGCTAACATTATAAATATTTCCATTTACTTAATTTATACTATTAACACTAAATAACTTATTTTATTTTATTTTTGTTTAGGTGGTCCCCCCATGGGATGAATTACGACAGATGTCATTGACATTACATTACGGCTTGCCAAAATCCCTTATATCACTTTGACCAAACGATGTATTACCATTAAATTATTCATATCATGGTAATTTATTTTTAATATTAACATATCCTAAACTAATTTATTTTTCTAAAATAGTATATTTGGAGGCCTTATTTGGGCTTACAAGATCATCGTAATCTAAGATGTGGTTATTTTGACTGCAACAACACTGATTATCGTCTTCACTGCTATGGAGATGCATCATAGTGATCATGTGAAACTTCAGTTCAATATGCATCAAGAAATCTCAGATCCACCGAGGTGATTCAAAAAAGTTAACAATAGTAAAGTCTCTGACCAATGAGCCTACGACAATTGGATAAAATACGTCAAAGATGAGTTTTGTTAATGGAAGCATCATCGTAACCTAGTCCTAACCAATCATATAATGCCAACCAAGTCTAAATCAACTCTTAATTATATATATTAGTATAGATCAATTACAATTGTGTTTCTGTTCGAACTCAGGTATTTAGTCGACCTACACTAATAAGCTTCATCGAACACCCAACCTCCAACCCAACACAATACACTCAACCTCCAACCCAACATAATTACCAACCAAAAAACAGCTATATACACACAATTAGCAAGAATTTCAATAATTGCTTATGACTTATGATCAAATCCAAGGGACTTCGTATCAAGCACCTGAGGTGAGTCAAACGAGACCTATATGACAAATATGACCTCAGGGGTGCGGAACCGGTGACCCCTTAGGTAAAATGAGTCATAACCAATAATGTAAAAAAGTATTCTTTCATGTGTAATCTCAATTTTATTATATAAAGTTAGTATTTTTTTTGTTAATTAATAATTTATTATATATGTTATATTAATTTATTACTAAACAGTAAAGTATTAATAATTAGAAATGAATTTTTAAAAAAAATGCCACTTATAACCAATTGGTGTGACACCCTAAACCCCACTAATTTTTTTTATTCTTTTTATAAACATACATTGCGGAATAAGTGTCTCATGTAATCAAATAAGGCATCTCATTAACACAGCTAACGTAAAACTTCTCATAGTTGAGTACTTAATGAAAACATAGAATCAAACATAATAATGTGAAAATTATTAATCCCGACCCCGATGTTATAATATCAGAGCCTTATTACAACTAACATATGAGCTGACTTAACAGTTCAATAATAATAAACATAAAGAAAACTAAAGAAGTGGTCTCCTACACCATCTTCAATATCCTTACAACACGATGACTACCCTTCAGTCTCGATTTGAGATTAATACTCTGCATATAATCCCCATTAGAGAACATAGAAACAGAGGAGTGATAATACATTTTACAAAATACATGGTATAATAATAGCAAATGGCAACATAAATCACAACATACAACATTACACAATCTTACAATATTTCATAGAATTATACGATATGCAAACTACACTCATACTACAACACTCTACTAGACGTTCATAGACCTTCAATGTCTAGGAACACATGTGAGTTATATCGTACAACACAATCTCTCTAGAGGAAACCTACTCTGATATAGTATGAAACATGATGATCATACAAACACAAATTCCTTCTGAGTCTTCATACTATTTTGAAACACATTAACCTTGATTACCACATTAGGGTTTCCACAAGGATTACCATACATTCACATTGATTTAACACATTAGGGCTTCAAAAATATTTTATAAAAACATTGGACTCATATCCTAAGAGTGTTCTCACAATCATTCACCATTTACGACATGATTCATAACAAGTATTTTATCAAAACATTGGACTCATGTGCTAAGATTCACTTCACACTTATTCATTATTCACAACATGATTCATACATATAAATCTCATGAAATTTATATGCATCAACTTTCTAACGCATTTGACCTCACCTCAATCCGAGTTTCTAAACTCAAGATATGATTTTTTGAAAACTCTCAAACATGTAATTGATTGCATATTCAATGCAATCAATTGCACTACCATTCTGCCTGATTTTCTGCTACATAAAAGGGTAGTAATCGATTTCACATTTAGTACAACTAATTGTACTCTTCTAATTTTGATTTTTCCGCAACCGTAATCACTTTTAAACTCCATCCAAGCCCCAGTTTCAATATCATTACAGAATCACAGTCTAAAACATATTTAGGCATCAAAATTTCATTATTTTAACAAGATTAATACATCATAACACATCTTCATTAAATCAACATATGATATAGGCATATAAACACAAGATTCATGGAAAAACACCTCAAATTTTGCACTTAAACTGATGATAAGAAAGAGATATTCACGACTTAGGGTTTATGAAGCATCATCTCGTAGGAAAATTCACATGGAAAATCAGATAATTCAGGATTCAAGGGAAACCCCACTACCCTAAATACTAAAATACCAAAGTTATAGAACCATCTCTCCCATTACCTTGTTAGTGCATAATTTCTTCACAAACCTCATAACAACGACGAAATCCTTCCCTTGCACACTCTCTACTATGATTTATTTGGTGAGTTAAGGTTCTTTTTTTCATAATTTTGGAGAAGAATAGTATCTTGGAGAAGTTAGGGTTTTTCTCTTCAAAATTCTATGCATCTTTAAGAATTTTGGAGAAGAAGAGTCTATATGATTCGTTAGGGCTTTAAATTAATAAGTGAATTCTTGTCGTGCCAATTTTTGTTTGTTTGAAATATGAGTATTATGGGATATATTGAGGAAAGTTGAGTAGTATAAAATATAAGTTGGGTATTATGGTTATTAGGGTAATTTTTTTAAGATATTATTGACTTTAAATTATCACTTTATTTATGAGTAAATTTAAATGACCAGTTTCATAAATATGCAAAAAGAAAAGGATGCAAAATAAAGGTCAATTGTAGTCTTTTAAAATGTAATATATTAACTTTGAAAGAAATAAAATGAAAACTATTGAAATTTAATAATGTGAATATTCGACTAATCATTCAAAAGCTTGAAGAGACAACTAATGTTAACTCTTTAATATAGAGGACTATGTGTTGGAAAACCACCACTATATGTGGAGAATTTCTATCAATCTTGATGAACAAGATTGTTATCAACCATGCAATGACAATGAAAAGAAAAGAACGATTAAGAAAGAAAGAAAAGAATGTTGGAGAAGAAGAATAATATTTTCTGCAGAGTTTTCTCTCTGCCCACAACCTGTGGAAAACTTCTTTATTCACTTTGCAACTGCAAAATTCTATGAATACAATGTTATGAGTTCTCAAGAATAGGGGTTACTCCCTTTATTTATAGATTTAGGTTAGCTTACTCCCTGAGTCAAAGCCCAGAACTATAAAAGCCCAAAATAGATAACATTACTAAAAATAGGCCTAAGTCAAAATCATGTGTGAAACAACATGCTTAGACACTTCGAAACACTAATACAACTCGACACACTAGGTTATTCGACACATCCTTGTTCTGTCGAACAACCTGCTTCAACACAAGGAATTACAATTCAACACACCCCCTAATTCATGGTGTCTAAGTTGTCTACATTCATCAAGTCATCGATATAGATATATAGTATAAGCAATTCACTCTTGCTTCTTCTTACATATACTCCATGTTCAGTTGTGCACTTCACAAATTTCTTCTCCCTTAGAAAGCCATCTATCTTCTTGTTCTATGCTCTTGGAGCTTATTTAATTCCGTACAGGGCTTTATGTAACCTTAGCTACATTGACTGGTTCGACATCTACGTAGAAATTATAGTGTACCAACTCACCTTCTTCATTGACCACATCATTTGATCTATTCACACATTCTTGCAACCTTGCATGCATGTGTCTTGTTCTTTGAGGTCTGCTTGGGCATGTTTCACCTCTGACTTCTTGTTGAACTTCTGTTTCGATTTCACTAGCTGGTTCATCACATAGATCCTCATTGAATCCTTCTTAACATTCTCAGTCCATACCCATTCCTTAAGTTCATCTATAATTACGTCCCTGCTAATTACCATTTGCTTGTTCACTAGACCGAACAACTTGTATCCTCTAGTCGAATGATATCCTATCAGGATCATCTGACTCGACTTGTCATCAAGTTTTCTTCTCATCTGATCTGGCACATGTCTATGTGCTATAGATCCAAACACCTTCAGATGACTCAATCTAGGCTTGACACCAGACCAATATTCTTCTGGCGTGATTCTTTCTAGCTTCTTCATCGGACACCTGTTCAGGATATTAGATGCAGTCGGCACAACTTCTCCCCATAATTCTTTGGGTAGATGTTTGCCTTTAAACATACTTCTCACCATATTCATGACGGTTCTATTATTCCTTTATGTGACTCCATTATGTTATGGAGTGTAGGGTGGCACAACCTTATGCACAATTCCTTCTTTCACACATAATGCGTCAAAGTCTTTCGACACATATTCTCCACCACTATCAGTCCTCCGAATCTTGAGCTTTCGATCACTTTGTCTGTCGACCATAGATTTAAACTTGGTAAATACCTTGATCACTTCACTTTTCTTTTGATGAGGTAAGCCCAAAGTTTTTGACTAATATCATAAATTAATGTAACAAAGTACTTGTTACCTCCAATCGAATCCACCTGGATATGACCACATACATCAGAGTATATGACTTCAAGAATTGCCTTTGACTTGCTTCCTGCATCCTTATTGAAGTTGTTATTGTGATGCTTCGCCTGCACACATTTTGTTTAGAATGTTGATTTATGGTAATCCTGAAACCATATTTCTTCTCTTCAAATCTCTGATGTCTTTGAAATTGAGATGTCCAAGTCTATAATGCAATATCCATTTATCTCTGTCGGTTGCTGTTGTAAGGCACTTATGCTCCATCACATTAAGCTCAATCTTGAAGGTTCTATTCTGAGACATTGGAGCCTTCAAGATTAACCTTTCATTTGAGTCGAGAAATCTCATCATCTTGTCTTCGATCGATACCTTGTAGTTCTTTTCGACTAAATATCCTATGCTGAGCACATTGCTCTTCATGCCTGGTATGTACAACACATTTGAAATTACTGACCTCTTTCCATCTTTCCTCATAATCAGAACATCACCAACACCTTTAGCTGCTAGAGTATTTTCATTTGCAAATTTCACCATATTCTTCATTGAGGGATTTATATTGATAAACCAATCTTTCCTTACAAACATGTGTGATGAGCATCCTGAGTCTAAGTACCACTGGTCCTTGAATCTCTCTTCATCTCTCGTTGTAACCATCAACAACATCTCTTCTTCTTCTTCTTCTTCTTCTTCTTCATGTTTCGCCAACTTTGCATCAATTTCTTGATTCTTCTTCTTTTCTGGACAATCATTAGAATGGTGATCATGCTTCTGAAAATTGTAACACTAAATGTGACTCTTGTCTGACTTTCTCTACCAACTCTTCCTCTACCTACAACACCACCTCTTTGGTTGCCTTGGTTCTAGGGTTTTCTCTTATTCTACCAATTTATGTCTTGCTGATTTCGACTAGTGGAATTGTTGTAGCCTCCTCTGCCTTTGTTGCCATTCCAGCTTCCTTTGTCTTTCCTTTCTTTTGTTAATTGCACCTGCAAAGCCATATCACTCTTCGACTTTCCTGCAGCTCTATCAGCCATTCTTTGTTCATGAGATTCAAGCGTCCCTTGAAGCTCTTCCTTTGTCAGTTTTGACAAATCTTTCGACTCTTCTATGGCTATTACCACATTGTCGAACTTTGGAGCCAACAACCTCAAGATCTTTCCAACAACAGACCTTGATGTCAACACTTCTCCACATACCTTGATTTGATTCACCAGTTTTGTAACCTTAGTGAAGAAATCAATTATGCTTTCATTATATTCCATCTAAAGCAATTCATACGTCCTTTTGTGAGTTTGTAACCTCACCTATTTCACCTTCTTCCCGCCTCCAAACGACTTCTCCAGAATTTCCCATGCTTCTTTCGCTTACTCTACATCACTAACCTTTTCAAAGTTATCTAGATCGACACATTGATGAATTATAAAGAGAGATTTATAATCTTTCTTTTTCAATTCTTTATGTGCAGCCCTTTCTTGATTCGTCACGTTTTCTGAAAGCGTTGTTACTCCTTCCTTCATAAGATCCCAAAGATCTTGATAACAAAACACAAACTTCATCTGCTTGCACAAATTCTCATAATTATTGTTCTTGAGAATCGTAGGATTCACTAGAAAATGCCTATTTGGATGATTCATTTCCATTGTGATTTTCTTCCCATGAATCGCTCAAACCGGAGCTCTAGATACCAGATGTTGGAAATCCACCACTATCTATGGAGAATTTCTATAAATCTTGACGAACACGATTGTTATCAACCACACAATGATAATGAAAAGAAAAGAACGATTGAGAAAGAAAGAAAAGAACGTTGGAGAAGAAGAAGAATATTTTCTGCAAAAATTTCTCTCTACCCATAACCTGTGGAAAACTTCTTTATTCACTTTGCAACTGTAAAACTCTGTGAATACAATGTTATGAGTTCTCAAGAATAGAGGTTACTCCCTCTATTTATAGATTTAAGTTAGCTTACTCCCTAAGTCAAAGCCTAAAACTATAAAAGCCTAAAATAGATAACACTACTAAAATAGGCCTAAGTCGATATCGTGTATGAAGCAACATGCTTCGACACACTAATACAACTCGACACACTAAGCTATTCGATGCATCCTTGTTCTGTCGAACAACCTACTTCGACACAAGAAATTACAATTCAACACTATGTTGGTGGTTGATTAATGAATCAATTGTATCTTCATGCTTTTAAATGATGAATAAAAAATTTACATTATTGAGATTTAATATGATATCAATCACTTCTGGTCTTCACTTCCGCTACCTGATTCAATTGTTATCTTCTTTTTCCTCTTTAGTTAAACTTTGTTTGCCTCAACAATGGTGGATGTTGATGAATCATCACTATTTATGGTTTGTTTAAATGAGTTTTATTTTTAAGTTTTAAAAATTATTACAAAAATCAATTTCCAAAAATTATTTAAAGAAAAAATAAAATAAAATATGTTTGGAAATCATGTTTTTGAAATCGGTTTTAAAGATGAAAAATAATCGTTTCATAGATGTAATTTCAAAACATACTTTAAATTAATTTTTTAATAATCATTTTGTTTTAATATCATCTATTTTAATCTAAATATATTTACCAACAATGCTTGAAAAAGATGACGAGACAACTCTTACACTTTAACCAGAGATCATGAGTTTGAATTCGATCATAAACATAGAGCATTTTTAAGTGCTCTTGAGTAAGAACTTTATAATCCATTATGTCTCAACTATAATTGTGAGCATATGACACATGGTTTATACAAAAAAAAATATAAATATATTTTAAAATATTTAGAGCATAATATTTTATTATATTAAATTTAAATATAAAATACATGATATATTTTCAAAAATATTTTTTATACTTTCAAATCAATTTTATTTATATATACACGATCAATTATAAAATACTAGTGCTTTGAACATGTTAAGATTATTTTACAAGCGTCAATTAAATATAAATTTGATTGTCATATATATATATATATATATATATATATATATATATATATATATATATATATATATATATATATATATATATATATATATATATATATATATATATATATATATATATATATATATATATATATATATATATATATATATATATATATATATATATATATATATATATATATATATATATATATATATATATATATATATATATATATATATATATATATATATATATATATATATATATATACATATATATATATATATATATATATATATATATATATATATATATTCTTGTTAAAAATACTAAAAAATTGACTTCTCCGATGCAAGTCAGGAAGAGCCTCAAATGATTGGTTAAATGTGTCTGTGATTGGTAGTGGATAGTTCCCCTTTTTCTCGTTTCTTCTTGTCCTTTATATAGGCACATTCCTTGCGTCCAACAATTATGAAGAGTCCATTCCTCTTCCATTTGGAATTGAAAGCCTAGAATGAGATCAAGCTCAGCCAAAAGATGAATCAGTTGAAGGAACAACAAAAGACATGTGCGGATAAAATATCCGACTTGGAGAAACAATTCCTGGAGGAGAAGACAAAGAAGGAAAAATCAGAGGCTGGAAATCAAGAATTTAAGTCCATTGTCACTAAGAAATCTGAGGAGATGAAATCAACTCGGAAATCAAATGACCAATTGTAGAAGGCCTTGTAGAAAGCTCAAATCGATGCTCTTGATGCAGGTGATGATGCTTTTAATAGGGCAATGGTTCAAGTCTTATGCCTCTAACCCGAGCTTCATTTATCCGAGATTGACTTTTTCAAAGTTGTGGTGGATGGCCGTCTCATAAACATGGGATAAACTGAGCATTCTCTTGCTGATGATCTAACCAAGGATGATCATGCTGATGACACCAACCCTGAAGTCTTTGATGAGGACAAGAATGAAGATTAATCATGTTTCTATTCCCATTTTTATTAGTCATCCCTTAGGATGCGTTTTGTAATATTTTTCAGAATGCTGTTTGCTTGTCCTTTTTGTTTTGTATTCGGATCCTGCTGGGATCCGTAACATCTATGACAATCTCGTGTCTGGTTTTGTGTTACTTGTTGTCTCCTTTTTATAACTTTATCTTTATAATTGGTTTTCTGAAGTGGTTCATCATAGAAGTCCCAAGTGCTAAAAATATATTTTCAAATATAATTGGCTCATGTACCTCTATGGGGCATGGTCGCGCTGATAATATAGCTCGGAACATTTATAGAACTTTGTTTAATTATCAAAACTAAGACCTCGATTATGATAAGCATATTCTGATCAAGGGTTCTTCTTTATAGTTCATTCAAACCCAATTTTTCTAGAGGTTCCTATTGACCTAGACTTCAACTAGGCCATCGGTTTTTATTAACTTATCTCGACTGCATTCGATTATGCCAGAGGCTTCAAGTAGCTTGGGCTTCAGTTAGGCCAGAGGTTTTATTAATGTTTCCCGGCTGCAACCAATTATTTCAGAGGCTTCAAGTAGCTTAGACTTCAGTCAGGCCAGAGATTTTATTAACGTTGCCTGGCCATAGCCGGTTATGCTAGAGGCTTCAAGTAGCTTAGACTTCAGTTAGTCCAGAGGTTTGATTAACATTTTCCGTCCACAGCCGATTATGCCAGAGGCTTCAAGTAGCTTGAACTTCAGTTAGGCCAGAGGTTTTATTAACGTTTCCCAATCATAACTGGTTATGCCAAAGGCTTCAAGTAGCTTAGCTTTCACTTAGGCCTGAGGTTTTATTGACGTTGTGTGGCCGCAACCGATTATGTCAGAGGCTTCAAGTTGGTTGGGCTTCAGTTAGGCCAAAGGTTTTATTAACGTTTCCTGGATGCAGTCGATTATGCCAGAGGCTTCAAGTAGCTTGGACTTCAGTTAGGCCAGAGGTTTTATTAACGTTTCCATATTGTAGCCGATTATGTGGAAAGTTCCCCGCCTTTGGATGATTACTCATCGGCTCCGGGCTTAACCCCATATTACTTCCTATGACCATTTTTCCTACTTTATGAATTTACAATACAATTGTTTTGACTATGGGTGCCTCATTAAAAACCCTTTCCCGTGCAAGGGAAAAGAGTGCATTCCCATAATTTTATTCATAATGTCTATTACATAGTTTAGCTGAAATAAACCTTAAGGTTGGTTACATTCCAAGCCCTAGTTATTTCAACACCCTCTAAAATTTCTAACTTATAAGCCCCATTATTTAACTTCTGAAGGCTACAAAAAGATCCTTCCCAATTCGGAGCTAGCTTTACCTTCTTCAACACCAGATCTCCTTTGTGAAATCCTCTTTACCTTACTTTGTTATTAAATCTCCTGAAAATTCCTTGTTTGGTTGTGAACTCCCTAATGTGGGTTGTTTCCTGACTTCATCCAATAGATCTACAGAATTGTTCAAAGTGTTTGAGTTGACATTTCCATCAAAAGTAATACGCCTCCAAGTCAGAGTATTGATTTCTACTGGTACCATTTGTCGCATTATGCGAAAAACCGGCGGGAAACAAGAACAACAGAGCCGCCACCGTGCGTTATTTATCCCAAAAGAGGGAAAGGAAACGCTCAGAGTAAACCTGGAAAAAAGCATGGTCTCGCGACCAAAGAGAATGGGATCGGGAGTCGGTTATGCGAAGGGAAGGTATTAGCACCCCTACGCATCCGTCGTACTCGACGGGATCCACGCACAATAGGAAGGAAAATGGTTGCTAAAACACTGCTCACACACACACACTGGCTGAAAGAGACACAAGAAAACAGACTGAAACTGACTCGGCAAGATATCGCATCCTGGGCCTACTTAGTCTATCAGGCATAGACATCAGAGTCAAAGTAGTTCGGACTGGGGAAACGACACATGCTCGCTAGGATATCGCATCCTATGCATACGTATCTCCTTGGACGAAGGAGAATCAGAGTATTCGTAGCTCGGCTAACACGCACACAAACAAACACAGGCAAAGGCAAACGTGGAGCCTGAATGCCAATCACTGGACTTACATCAGCATCCGAACCAAAACACACACAAGAAGGCAAACGTGGAGCCCGAATGCCAATCACTGGACTTACATCAGCATCCGAACCGAACACACGCAAAGAGTGTGGAGACACAAAGGTTAAAAAGAAAAGAAAAGGCGCCCGGAGAGATCAGCTCATCTCCTGCCTACGTACCTCATCTGGTATGAGGATCAGGGCGACGTAGTTCCCCTACGAAGGGACACAGGTCTAGCCTAACCAGATAACAGAGGGAGACACAACTAGGGAGACTACGACTCGAGCCTAGATGTTATCATGCAAAATCATCCCTAAGTTAAGGTTGCTATCTAACTTTGCACAGGAAGCAAGCCTATCCTAAACATGACTTGCACAGGAAGCAAGCTAAAGCAAACACACAAGCACAAATAGCACACACTATATGCAATCAATGGGCTCAATCAAGGTTAGGTTTTAGTCGAGGGGTCATATCAACCTCGACAAACAAACCTCTGTAACAGGGTAATGTTAGCTCTTAACCCTAACATTGAGAGTTAGGGTGAAGCTGATGAAGGGTGAGTGAAGATGAGACTTCACAGCTCTTATCCCTGGCCTGGGAGAGCTTAAGACAAGAATGTGTGGGTTCAGAAAGTGGGAACCCTTCTACACATATGACACTGACTCAATGTACAATGATCTTGGGTTAATATCTGCGATGCATCAACACAGTGGTGTGAGCAAAGCAGATGACACACAGAATAGCAGGGGATGGATTTCACATCCCTTATATCTGCCAATGCCTCTTCACTTAGGAGGTCTTTGAATATGTGCAAGGATAAAAGTAAACAGTCACAAACATTGCCTCTTAAGGAGGACTTCAGACGGGTGCCTGGCCAAGTAACAGGCCAGGTCTTCCAGACTACGTGGAGTAAGGAAATTATACCTCAATGCAAATTGCTTATCAAGCAAAGCAAAGCAAAGTTCACAAGGAACTAATAGAAACTAAAGTACCTGAAATCAGTCAAGCACAATTAGTATACCAGACACAAAGTTAAAACAAACAGCATAAGCCAACAGACAATACAGTCAAGCATATGTGCAAAGCAACAAGCTCATAACAAGTGAGCTAAGCAACCTAAAAAACAAACAAGTTATTTCATGATAAACAATCAAACTCATTCAACTTGTATTGATCTCTTTGAAGCATTTGTTGCTTAACCTGAAAAACCAAGCTTAAACATGAGCAACAAGACCACTAGGACAAGCCTAGGGTCAAAAGGGGATAAGAAATTTAAAACAGCAAGGGATAAGTGTCCAAAGTCAAGACAAATCAATCAAGAAGCAAACCCAAGTGGTTTCACATTCACATCATTCATCATTATCATTTCACAAGCAAATTAGGTCAAAGCATGGCATATAGAACCTCAAAGAAGTCAACAGAATGTCTCAACTCAAATTAAATCACAAACATTCCAAAAAATCCTCAAATAAATCATGATCAAACACCATCCACAACATGATAAGCATACCAAATTTCAGCTCATTTGGATCAAAGGAGGTAGGTCAATGAAAATCAGAAAGTCAAAGCAAGTTCAAACATACTCATACAAAGCATCAAAACATGCACCAACTTCAATTAATCATAAAACAGAAACAACATATGATAAATGAATGGGACTAAAACCATGACAAGCTATAAGATGTCTACAATCCACATGTTAAATTTCAAGTCCAACCAATTAAGCATTAGAATTTCACAAATCATATGGCATCATGTGTCACAAAAGTCAACAATTTGGTCAAACAGGGGAGAAATTATCAATCAAATAGGAAATGCATTCAAAAATTCCAGAAAAATTCACACACATTCTCAACATGCACAAGTGTCTTCATGCAAAAATTCAAACCATTTTGAGTTCAATAAGCAGGGTAATTAAAATCATGAAGTTGGACATGCATGGTGTGAAACAAATTGTCACACCCCTATTCAAAAAATCATATCTCCACAACCAGCAATGATAAAATTACAAACTCTATACCAAAATCACCATGAACATGTCTAGTTTAAGCACAAAAAATTTGAGAGGCATTGGATCATGTATCATCATTTCACAAGCAATTTGGCAAAGCATACACAAAATGGACAACATGAACAAACCCTAGCACATTTTAGAATCCACACATGCAAAAAATCTGGAAAAATCATCATAAGAAACTAGAGATCATGAGGAGCATTTCACAAAAAATCCCACCAAATTTGGATTAAAAATGAGTGACTTATGATTTTTGGAAGATTGGCATATCAAATGAAATAAATATTGAAATAATGAAATGATTTACATAAAATGAAAACCGGCAGTGGCAATTTCGTAATATTGGGGCTCACTAAGTGAAACGCCGCGTTTCACTTAGTGAGGTGGCGTGCGGTCATTCGCCTCATGGCCCAGAAACTTGGAAAGCTCATGCAAAACGAACATTTCAAGATCAAACACGATCCTGGGTTTGGCTTTTTAGGGTTCTAATGTAACAGTACATGTTCATCAGCGAAATTTCCAGCAGAAAATAATTTGCAACCAAAATCAATAAATGATATACCAATCAACTCATCTCACCACGTACAATCATAATCCAACCTTAGTTTTCAGTAATTCGAGCTAACCAGGATGAACCATGCACAAACATATTTGACAACCAAACTTTGAATCCATGTTTCTCTCTTAATATGCAACCATTTCTCACGATTTAAAGCTCAGTATAATCATGGCAAAAGGATCTACAAGAAGCACTACATGATTTTAAAAATGAAGAGAATCGAAAGTTTACTTGATTTGAAGAGCAATGATGGAACAGTGGTCCTTTGGTCGTGTTTAGTTGAAACAGACGCACAATAATGTTTGTGTTGAGGAATAGAGGAAGAATCGTGGTTCAAGCTTGCTTGGTAATGGCCAAATCCCCAGCTGCCATGAAAAGATCCCAATGGAACAGTGCTGCAAAAAGGCTTTACAGTTGTGAAACAAGGCTTGCAAAAGCTTCAAAAAGATGGTGAGTGATGGCACAGAGCACAGTAGCGCAAGTTCTTTGCAATTTTTTTCAGAAAAAATCAGATGAAGAGTTTAGCGTTCTTGAGAGAAAATGAATTTTGATCTGCTTTGGTGAATAGTGGCTAGGGTTTTCAGACTGAAAATGATCAATATATACTCTGTTTAACATTGCTTAAGTGTGGTTAGTGAAAATGGTAATTGGTTTTAGCTTAAATGAAGTGTTTTGCCAATTTGCTAAAAAACCACTCAAAAATGCATGGGGTGCATGTTAATGCACGAAAATGGGCTTTAAACAACCTCCAAATGTGATTTCTGAACAATTGTAATTGGTATAATGCATTGGAAATGATTATTTTGAAAGTTCATTTTTTCACCTCTCTCTTTTTTAATTCATGCACTTGGAAAAAGGCCATTTTGAATGGATGATTTTTGGTAAATTGTGATGAAGGATTTGGATAGAGCATATCAAATATGACTTGTAGCAAAAAACCTCACTCAATTTGGCCAAATGGTTTGGAAGATATGCCACTTTGAAGTTCAAAAATTCTTGAGAATGATTTGATCATAACTTGCCAACCATAAATGAGAAATGAGTGTTCTTGGACTTTTTTGAAAGGTGAGAGCAAGATCTTCAACTTTCGTGTTGGACAAAATTTCATTTGAAGCTTGTATGATGATGTAAATTTGAGGAGAAAAACTTTCTATTTTTGGCAGTTTTCAATTACAGGTCACCTGCCATTTTTGGAAACTTTTTGTCTGACTTTATTTTCTCCAATCTTGATCTTTGAAATGTCAAACGAGACTTATATGAACATGAAAGAACCCTTTCAAACCATCTCCCACCTTGAAATCCATAAAATCAGGCACAGTTGACCACAGTTGACCATAGTTGACTTTCTAGGGTTTCTGGTGGACTGAACAATGACTGATGACTTCTGAGCACCCAGCTGTAATACCCCAAAATTTACCCTTCATTTTTTCCAAAAAAAAAAAAAAAAAATTAAAATAAATAATTAAAATATAACAAATTTTGGGTCTCCCTCATTCCAAGCCCACAAGTCCACGAAAATCAGCTATAAATATAAGAGTTTCAGTAGGGTTTCAGACACTTGGAAATTCCCTGAGAAATAGACTTGGAGTTCACGTGGAGTTTCAAACCTAGGAACTACTCTACAGCAACCTTCGGGCAGCCCTGAGAAGTTCATTCCGCCTCACGCAAACCCTAAACGTTGCTTCGCCAATCCGGCCTTGTCTTCCAATTTTAACAGGTCTCTCATCAGGTATGCCTCTGTTCCTATTACTCTATGCCTCGGTTGAATACTGAATATATGAAGTAACCTCAGGTTTGGCCCACAGGGTTATATTTGTGTATGAATATGTGATTTATGCCTTGACTGTTTAACAATTTCGTTTATGAGGTGAATGCCATAGGATCTGGAATCTTTAACATCGCGCAGGTACCAATGGGAAATCCAAATCCCGCAGGTGCTCGCTAGCCGCTTCGCTAGGCGAGCATGCAGCGAAGCTTCGCTAGGCGAAGCAGTCGCGAATGTGACAGTATCTGCTTTATTCCGTTTTGTTCTAACCTGTTCTTTGTGTTGCCATGGCCTTGTTATTTTTTGATTTCATCCTGTTTGCCTAACCCCTTTTGTTGAGTTTTTGTGAGGGCTCACATATTCTCGCAGGGATACCCTCCGGAGGTTTATTCCGATTTCCCGTACTGATTGGTTTTCTTTGATGGCATCAGCTTGGGAGAATCTCAGGGTCGCTTATCCTTTAATTGCTGTAACTTCGGATCTTGATCCGTGTGGTATTTTACTTCTTCCCTTTTATTTCTACTGTTTCTTAGCTGGAAGACCTCGATAGGAGGCAATGTTTGAGCCCCTTGGTGGCATTTTTTCTATTTCAAGATATATGTTTTGTGTGATGTGATTGTTTCCCCATAGGATGCGAGGCTTCGCATAGCCTCCCGTTTGCATGCCAATTTAGGTAGCACTGTTCCTCCGCCTAGGACTTCCTCTTTGCATGCGCGTTCCTACAACGCAAACAAAACCTAAAACCCAAAGCAACACGTTTACTCCTTCTACTACAGGCGAGTAAGTCTCCAAAGGTCGAGCATCCGGTAGATTGCGTAGTAACGTTGTTCACCCCGTAACATAATCCATAACCCCGTAGTTAGTCGAACTACGGCTTGCTCTGATTCTCATTCCAGATGAGATACGTAGGCATAAGACGCGATGTCTTAGCGAGCACAATTACCCCCAACCCATAGGTCAGCCGAGCTACGAAGACTCTGATTCTCATATTCAGATGAGATACGTATGCAGTGGATGCGACATCCGCGCGAGTCATTTCTCTCAACCTTTTTAGTAAATAGCACATTAGGAAAAACCGTACCCTTTAAACAGAAACCGCATAAGTGGATCCCGTAGAGTACTACGGATGCGTAGGGGTGCTAATACCTTCCCTTCGCATAACCGACTCCCGAACCCAAGATTTGGTTGCGAGACCTTGTCTTTTTCTTTCCTATTTTCAGGTTTACTTCGAGCGTTTCCTTTCCCTCCTTTGGGATGAATAACGCACGGTGGCGACTCTCCTGTCTTTTTTCTTCGCCGGTTGTTTTTTTTCGCACTGTATTTTTTCAGGTTGCGACAGCTGGCGACTCTGCTGGGGACTTTAGAAGTTGACCTCTTGCTGGTCCATCTTCCCTAAGCGAGTCCCTCCTAGCTTGTGTGTTTTCTTGTTTATTGAGTGTTCATTCTTTTGTGCAGTTACTTATTTGCCTAATTGCATTCATGTACATATGTTTGCTGTATCTGCTGCTGTTTGTTTGTTTGTTGGGATGGGGTGTTCTACGAGAGATAAGCCCATTACCCAGGCTTGAGTGTACACACAGGTTTTAGAGTGGATGTTCATGAGGCTTGCGTGGCATGTTGCTGCGTTAAGTCGTTCGTGAAGAACCACACCCAGACGAGGTTTCTCTTGGATATACTATGTCCTACGGATGTTCCGTAACGACATAATATTCCCCTAGAAATTGTCGACTCTGGTGACCATTTCCCGAGAACTCAGTCGAGGCCTCTCCTCCGAGACGTGATTATGTTAGCTCTGGTGGGCGCATTCTCGCTGATCAATCCGAGGACCCCGAGACTGGGAACTTGCTTTAGGATGTCCTGTTGAGGGGAGTCAGTGGAGGTCTTTTATTCCGTAATAATGCCAAACCTTCAATGGTAAACGTATTATTCGCGACTGAAGGGCTGAAGTTGACGAACTTCTGTTCTTAGAACCTACCAGTGAGGGGCGGGCTAAATTCAGGAAACCTTAACCTCCGACCAACCCGGTTTTCTGGAGCAGTGCTTTGATCTCGTATTATATTCCTCAGTGGTTTTCTCTTCAGACAGTGCAACCTGACAAATGCTTAAGCAGATACAGCAATCCTGATTGACACGCCGCTGCATTGCATTCACATCATCACATCATTCTGCATTCATATCATTTAACACATGTTTATCCATTTCTAGGGGGTTTACATCTTCTTCTTGATTCCGGTCGGGGTTTTTTTCTGGTTCTCTTAAGATGGATATTGGCAGAAAGAGACTCGTCGCCTACAAGTTTCCGGTGGTCTGTCTGGAGCCCATTCAACAGTTAATGAAGTTAATGGATCCTGGTTCTCTAGAAGGATTCCGAGAGGATTACGGTTTGATTCTAAGTTTCGTCACGGTTCTTTCCAAAGATCAACATGATGCTCTCTTCACACTACTGCAGTTCTATGACCCTCCATTGAGGTGCTTCACATTCCCGGATTATGTTTTGGTCCCTACTTTGGAGGAGATTGCCAGTTTTCTCAGAATTCCCATCAAGTCACAGTTGCTATTCTACAGCTCGGAGTATCTGCCCGATCTCAGCATGGTTGCTTCAACCACATATTTGAGGGAATCAGTTTTGAAGGCTAATATGTGTCAGAAGGGAGAAGTTAACGGTTTTCATCTGAGTTTCTTATTGGGAGAAGCAAAGAAGAAGCTTGAAGATGGTGACCAGAGGGGTTTCAATGCTGTGTTGGCTCTTTGTGTGTATGGGATTGTCTTGTTCCCTAATGTCGCCAAATTTATAGACGTAGATGCCATACGCCTCTTCGTGTTGGGAAATCCAGTGCCGACCTTGCTGGGAGATTTCTTTCATTCAGTGCACCACAGGAATAAGAATAGAAAAGGAGGATTGTTGAATTGTTGTGCGCCTTTGTTCTATAAGTGGTTCAGTTCTCACCTACCCAAGTCAGGAGCATTCATTGATGTCAAGGACTCGTTGAGTTGGTCAAAGAGATTGATGGGGTTGAGAGCTGAAGATATTTCTTGGTGGTCTGACCGGAGTTTGCTTCGGGCAGATATTATTCACAGTTGTGGGAACTTCCCGAATGTTCCGTTGGTAGGAAGAAAAGGAGGAATCAACTATAATCCTTCTCTTGCAGTTAGACAGTTTGGATATGCCTTAAGAACTCCGCCGGTGGAAAAGGATGTGGAAGAGTCTCTGTTTTTCCATTCTTCACCTGATTTGACGGTATCCCGTAAGGCAGCTGAGGCCTGGCTCAAGGTGATCAAGAAAGGAAGAATTGTTCTTGGGAAAGGAGATTGTAGAGCTTACCCTCAGTATGGAGAATGGCTTCAAGGAAGAATCGAAGAGTTTGGTCTACCGTTTCCTATTGAAGAACCCTTGTATTCACCTACTCTCGAGCAGTCAGCAACGGTGAGCCGAGAGGAGTATGACAAGTTGAAGAACACCACGGAAGGACTTCAAATCGAGAACTCGGAGTTAAGGGAGAAATTGCAAGACTGTATGCATCGATTCCATGAGTCAGAATATCAGAAGGAGGAAGCCGTCAAATTGCAAGAGGAAGCCGAAAGGAAATTTGCTGTGGAGGTGAATTTCTTCAGGAAGACAGACGAAGCCTTGAGATCATCCAGTTCTGAGTTGAGGCGAGTCAAGCAGCAGTTAATGGATGCTCGTGGTAAATTAGCTGGGTGGCAAGAGCGATGGGATGCATTTTCAACTTCTCGGAAGACAAAGGAGGAAGAGACGGTGGCTGAACTGACTGGTCAGATAGAGAAATTGAA
This sequence comes from Lathyrus oleraceus, assembly GCF_024323335.1. Taxonomy (NCBI): domain Eukaryota; kingdom Viridiplantae; phylum Streptophyta; class Magnoliopsida; order Fabales; family Fabaceae; genus Lathyrus; species Lathyrus oleraceus. The sequence continues at coordinate 365,529,946 of NC_066581.1, read as the reverse complement.
GACTTTGCTGAAGGGGAAGAACCATGAGCTGCTGTGTACCCGATCAACTAATGGTTATATCACAAATCAACTCAATGAGGCTCAAGGATATATCGAAGAACTCAAGACGCTGGCAAGTTTGAAGAAATCCAGACTTGAAGAGGTATTTGGAGAAGATGATGGGAATTACTACGGAGAACACATCAACGAACTGGATAGGATCATTCGCAAGAGGAATCTGCTTATCCGGCATTTGACAGAATCTCCAGAGCATCCTGACACGGTGGCGCTACTGGATGAAGTGAGGAACGGTCCTTATGGGTTGCATACAGGAGGCTGATTTCTGATTTGCTTGTTCCTCTCTTTACTTACTGCTTTGGTGTTATGTAGTGATGATCCACAGGCTTGTTGTGGAGATCCTCCTTTGATGTATTTTTGGCTAAGGCCCTTTCCTTGAACTCATTTGTATGATGGTTTCCCTTTATTACATCTTAATCTCAGAAGTTTATCCATGACTCGGCCTTCTTGCACTACCCACCTGATGTGAGACTGGAATCAAGGGGGTAGAATATCTTTTGGAATGATAAACATGTCATTGCATTTACATATTCATTGTCATATCTTGCATAACAGGTACCGCTGCGGTGTTCTCATATTGTTTGGTGTTCCACTAGCAGGATAGCTGACTCAGGCATTCACCGATACGGTACCCGGAGGAATCAACAGAGAGCAATGGAAGGTGTACAAGCAGAGCTCGCTGAGATGAGGGCCCGCATGACCCAATTCATGGATGTGGTTCAAGGGGTGGCTCAGGGACAACAAGAGCTCAGGCAGATAATACAAGGGAATCCCCCTGCTCAACCAGAGACAGTGACTGATCCTCCAGCTGGAGAGGTTAACGGACCCAGTGGACCAGGGCCTATCCCGATCCCGCACGCCAACCCCGGTCAACAGCCCGTTCATGATGATCAGGACGATCAGTTTCCCCCACTTCAGGAAGACTTTGGCATGGGTCATGGTGTAGACCCCATGTTCAGGAGATTGGAAGAGAGGTTGAAGGCAGTGGAAGGACAGAATCCTTTGGGAGTAGACGTTGCTGACTTAGGGCTGGTCCCAGGTGTGAGAGTGCCACCGAAATTCAAAGTCCCGGTCTTTGACAAGTACAAGGGCAACTCTTGCCCCAAGACTCACGTGCAAGCCTATTTCCGTAAAATGGTTGCATACTCTGATGACGAGAAGCTACTTATGTACTTCTTCCAGGACAGCCTAGCTGGGGCATCCTTGGAATGGTATATGAGGCTGGACAGAGCCCACATCCGTTGCTGGAGGGATTTGGCGGAGGCCTTCGTGAAGCAGTATCAGTATAATGCAGACATGGCTCCGGACAGAACTCAACTTCAGAATCTGTCTCTTAAAAGCAATGAGTGCTTCAGGGAATACGCTCAACGCTGGAGGGAGACAGCTTCCCGTGTTCAGCCCCCTATGCTGGAGAAAGAAATGGCCAACATGTTCATGAATACGTTGCCTGAACCTTATCTGGAGCGTCTGGTGGGGTGCAATGCTTCCAACTTTGCTGATGTGGTCTCTACCGGAGAGAGGGTGGAGAATTACCTGAAGACCTGCAAGATCCAAAGTGGAGGAGGATCTTCGTCAGGGGTAAAAAAGTCGTTCGTTGGAGGGCATAAGCAAAGAGAGGGGGGAGTGAATTCTTTGGCTTCCTATCAGAACAGAGGTGTTAGAAGGAATAATTTTCAGAATTATCATCAACAACCGTATGTTGCGGCGGTGACCATTCCAGCTGCAGCGCCACTACAACAACAACCACCGCAGCGTCAACCAGCTCAGTATCAACAGCAGCAACAACCGGGTAACAGACCCGCTTATCAACAGAGACAAAGGATGATGGACCGGCGTTTCGACACTATTCCAATGTCGTACGCCCAGTTGCTTTCTAGTCTTCAACAACTACAGCTTGTGCAATTACGCACTCTGGCTCCTCCTGTTGGTAGACTTCCGGTGGGTTACGACACCAACGCTAGGTGTAGCTTCCACTCTGGGGCACCTGGCCATGATATTGAGAACTGCAAAGCTTTTAAGCACGTAGTTCAAGACCTCATAGATTCAAAGGCCATCGACCTTGCACCGGCTCCGAATGTCGTTAACAATCCCATGCCGCAGCATGGTGGTGCGAATGTTAACATGGTAGAGGGAGAAGCCAAGTTCATTAAGGATGTGTTGAAGTTGAAGACTCCAGTGTCGGATATCAAAGGATGCTTGCTGAAGGCCGATGTTTTCCCCGGTTGTGGGAAGGGTTGTTTGGATTGTGCTACTCAGTGCGGAGGTTGTTTGAAGCTACAGCAGGGTATCCAGGCCTTGCTCGACAAGGGTATCCTCCAGGTTGAAGATTTGTCTGTCCGAGAGTCTATGGAAGGGGTTGAGGAAGAAGGGTTTGAAGGTGCTACTGAAGAGTTCCTAGATGTTGTTCCTGCTGATTCTGCAGTCCATGATGATGTATTTACTCTTTCCAATATGGTTGACTCTTTTGTATTTGAACTTGATTCCGATGTTTCGGATGTTTATGCTCCAACAAATGAGGTTTCTGAGTACGACTGTGACATTGCAACTATAACTATTTTCTATCCAACTAATCAGATCAGTGTGCCAGAAGCGCAACCCGCGCCACCAGTGCGACGACCTACTATGACCATCACAACCCCTGGTCCTTTACCCTTCACCAGTGAAAGGGCCATTCCGTGGCATTATGGGGGGAGCGTGTATACGCACGATCATAAGGTGGAACGGCCACTAAAAGTAGAAGAGGGTCAGAAGCCTGAACTTGAAGGTCCCGCAGTGGATAATGTTGGTGGAATCTGGCGATTCACCAGGAGTGGTAGATTGCTCTCACCACCGGTTACCCAAGCTGATAATGCTGATGCTGTGGCGAAAACCAAAGGCAAGCAAGTCGTGAATGAGGGTACCTCTGCACCCCAAGATGGTTCTGAGCCCACTTTTGCAAAGGACGTGGACGAGTTTCTAAGAATCATAAAGAAAAGCGATTACAAGGTAGTCGATCAGTTGATTCAGACTCCGTCCAAGATATCCATTCTCTCACTCCTATTGTGTTCGGAGGCACACAGGGAGGCACTTCTGAAGGTTCTTAATGCTGCATATGTACCTCAGGAGATCTCAGTGAACCAACTAGAAGGGATCGTTGCCAATGTCCATACAAGCAACGGGTTGGGTTTTACTGATTCTGACTTAACACCAGCTGGACGCAATCATAACAAGGCTCTGCACATCTCATTGGAATGCAGAGACACCATGTTATCTCATGTTCTGGTGGATACAGGTTCCTCTCTCAATGTGCTACCCAAGAGGGCCCTGTCGAGGCTAGAAGTAGAGGGTTTAGTCTTGAAACCTTCAGATCTTATTGTGAGAGCCTTCGATGGTTCTAAGAGATCGGTGTTTGGAGAGGTAGAATTGCCAATTCTGATTGGATCACAAACCTTCAACACTGTCTTCTACGTGATGGATATCAGTCCTTCCTACAGTTGCCTGCTGGGTCGTCCTTGGATCCATAATGCTGGGGCAGTCTCTTCAACTCTACATCGGAAGATTAAGTTTCCGGTCAACGGACGAATTATCACCGTCTGTGGTGAAGAGGACATCCTGGTCAGTAACCTGTCTACATTCAAGTATGTAGAAGTAGCAGGTGAAATTCATGAGACTCTGTGTCAGGCTTTTGAGTCAGTTCAAGTCAAGGATGCAGCTCCGGTGGAAGAAGTTAAAGCGGGTGCCTCTATCTCATCCTTTAAGCAGGCACAGGCCGTGGTGGATTCAGGTGTTGCTCCCGGTTGGGGACGTCTGTTGGAATTACCAGTTAAGGAAGATAAGTTCGGGATTGGATACCAGCCAGCTCTGACTTCTACAACTTCAACACTTCAGGGGCCGATCACTTTCTCCAGTGCTGGCATCATTCAGTATGGTCAAGTCTCTGCTGTCAACGAAGAAGATGGGGATAGTGACTGCGACATCGACAACTGGGTGCGTCCGAGGATCCCGGGTGAAGTCATCAACATTTGGTCTTCTGAAGAGATTATTCAAGTCACTCTTCTTAAAGAGTAATTTTCTTTGTTTATTCATGCATACCCAAGTCTTACGTTCCACCCAGGGCGTAACGACTCATTGTAGGGCCCGTCTATGTGACACTTGCATTTTTTTATCATAAATAAAGGACGTCTTTTCGCATTCAAATATTTCGTTCCCTGTCTTTCTATTTTTTGCAGTTTTTCAAAAAATGGCAATGTTTTGTTTAGTTTCCACATTTTTTTTCACACTCATAAGCACATACCATCACTCATGCAGATGCACATCACCGGATCCTATTGATAACGGTTCTGCTATGGCTCGCTTCGACTTTGAAAATCCAATCTTTCAAGCTGAAGAAGAGGATGATGAAGATTGTGAACTCCCTGAAGAACTTGCCAGGTCGTTGAAACAAGAGGAAAGGGTTATTCAACCGCATCAAGAGTTTGTTGAAGTGATTAATCTCGGCACCGAGGACGCCAAGAGAGAAATCAAGATAGGGGCTGCTTTAGAAGACAATGTGAAGAAAGGGCTGATTGAATTGCTGCAAGAATACGTTGACATCTTCGCCTGGTCTTATCAGGACATGCCTGGGCTGGACACAGACATCGTGGTACACCGCTTGCCTCTCAAAGAAGGTTGTCCTCCGGTCAAGCAGAAGCTCAGAAGAACAAGACCAGAGATGGCTGTCAAGATAAAGGAAGAAGTGCAAAAGCAGTTGGATGCAGGGTTTCTAGCAGTCACCAATTATCCCCCATGGGTTGCAAACATCGTCCCAGTACCTAAGAAGGATGGAAAGGTACGGATGTGTGTCGACTATCGGGATCTGAACAGAGCTAGCCCTAAAGATGATTTCCCATTACCTCACATCGACGTTTTGGTGGATAATACAGCTCAGTTCTCGGTATTCTCCTTCATGGATGGCTTTTCTGGCTATAACCAAATCAAGATGGCACCAGAAGACATGGAAAAGACAACTTTCATAACCCCGTGGGGCACCTTCTGCTACAAGGTGATGCCGTTTGGTCTGAAAAATGCCGGAGCAACATATCAACGAGCTATGGTAACTCTGTTCCATGATATGATTCATCATGAAATCGAGGTTTATGTGGATGATATGATTGCCAAATCTCAGACAGAAGAAGAACATTTGTTGAATTTGCAGAAACTGTTTGAGCGTTTGAGGAAATTCAAACTGAGACTTAATCCGAACAAGTGCACTTTCGGGGTGAGATCGGGAAAATTGTTGGGTTTTATTGTTAACGGAAAAGGGATTGAGGTGGATCCCGACAAAGTAAAAGCGATACAGGAAATGCCTGAGCCAAGAACAGAGAAGCAAGTCCGTAGTTTCTTAGGGAGGTTGAACTACATTGCAAGGTTCATCTCTCACCTAACAACCACGTGTGAGCCAATTTTCAAATTGCTGAGGAAAGATCAGGATATCAGGTGGAATGAAGATTGTCAAAGGGCTTTCGAGAAGATAAAAGAGTATCTACAGAAACCTCCGATCCTTATACCTCCAGTTCCTGGGAGACCTCTGATAATGTACCTATCAGTGACTGAGAACTCGATGGGGTGTGTATTGGGCCAGCATGACGAGTCTGGTCGAAAAGAGCATGCCATATACTACCTTAGCAAAAAGTTTACCGACTGTGAAATCAAATATTCGCAGCTTGAGAAAACTTGTTGTGCTTTGGCCTGGGCTGCTCGCCGACTGAGGCAGTATATGTTGAACCATACTACCTTGTTGATTTCTAAGATGGATCCAGTGAAATACATATTCGAGAAGCCAGCTCTCACCGGAAGGGTCGCTCGTTGGCAAATGATTTTAACAGAGTATGATATTCAGTATACGTCACAGAAGGCCATCAAAGGGAGTATTCTGTCAGACTACCTTGCCGAGCAGCCGATTGATGATTATGAGCCGATGAAGTTTGAATTCCCTGATGAAGACATCATGTTCCTCAAGATGAAAGACTATGAAGAGCCAGTTGTTGGGGAGGGACCTGATCCGAACGAAAAGTGGACTTTGTTGTTTGATGGGGCTGTCAATGCTAGAGGAAGTGGAGTTGGTGCTGTCATTACAACTCCGAAAGGTGCCCACATACCTTTCACCGCTCGTTTGACTTTCGAGTGCACCAATAATGAAGCTGAGTACGAGGCCTGTATCTTGGGCATTGAGCAAGCCATTGATCTGAGAATCAAGACTCTGGACATCTTCGGAGATTCAGCTCTGGTGATTAATCAAGTGAATGGTGATTGGAATACTCTCCAGCCCACTCTGGTCCCCTACAGAGATTACACGAGAAGACTGTTGACTTTCTTCACAACGGTAAAATTGTATCATATACCTCGTGATGAGAACCAGATGGCAGACGCACTTGCTACTCTATCCTCCATGATCAAGGTAATTCGTTGGAACCATGCTCCCAGGATCGATGTGATGCGCCTTGACCGGGCCGCGTATGTGTTTGCTGCTGAACTGGTAGTCGATGACAAGCCTTGGTATCACGATATCAAGTGCTTTCTGAAGAATCAAGAGTACCCTGCAGGGGCATCCAACAATGACAGAAAGACTTTGAGAAGATTGGCAGGTAGTTTCTTCTTGAACAAAGACGATGTGTTGTATAAGAGGAACTTCGACATGGTTTTGCTCAGATGTGCAGACAGACACGAGGCGGACATGTTAATGCAGGAAGTTCATGAAGGTTCCTTCGGTACTCATGCCGGTGGACATGCAATGGCTAAGAAATTGTTGAGAGCGGGTTATTATTGGATGACCATGGAATCAGATTGTTTCAAGTATGCTCGGAAGTGTCATAAATGCCAGATTTATGCTGATAAGGTGCATGTACCGCCGAATCCTCTGAATGTGATGTCTTCGCCGTGGCCGTTTGCTATGTGGGGCATTGACATGATTGGAAAGATTGAGCCGACTGCTTCCAATGGGCATCGCTTCATCCTTGTTGCCATCGACTATTTCACCAAGTGGGTCGAAGCAGCGTCATTTGCGAATGTCACCAGACATGTGGTTGCCCGTTTCATCAAGAAAGAAATCATTTGTCGCTATGGGATTCCCGAAAGAATCATTACTGATAATGGTTCTAATCTCAACAACAAAATGATGAAGGAGTTGTGTCAGAACTTCAACATTCAGCATCACAATTCTTCCCCTTACCGCCCTAAGATGAACGGCGCTGTTGAGGCAGCAAATAAGAACATAAAGAAGATTGTGCAGAAGATGGTCGTCACGTACAGAGATTGGCATGAGATGCTACCTTTCGCCTTGCATGGGTACCGTACTTCAGTACGTACGTCGACCGGGGCAACCCCTTACTCCCTGGTGTATGGTATGGAAGCAGTCCTACCTGTTGAAGTGGAGATTCCTTCTCTAAGAGTCTTGTTGGATGTCAAGTTAGATGAAGCTGAATGGATTCGAACAAGGTTCAACGAGTTGAGTCTTATCGAAGAGAAGCGAATGGCAGCCATTTGTCATGGGCAGTTGTATCAGAGTCGGATGAAGAGAGCTTTTGATCAGAATGTGCGTCCTCGTTGTTTCCAAGTCGGAGATTTAGTGTTGAAAAGGATCCTTCCTCCTCAGACAGATCACAGGGGCAAGTGGACTCCTAACTATGATGGACCGTATATTGTCACCAAGGTTTTTGATGGTGGGGCCTTAATGCTTGCAACTATGGAGGGTGAAGACTTCGCTTCCCCTGTGAACTCAGACGCAGTTAAAAAATACTTCGCATAAAATAGACCCGCTGGACAGTAAAAAGAATAGTCCAGGCAAAAATGGGCATCCCGGCGAACCAAGAAAATGGAAAGGTTCGGGCAAAAATTAGGATCAAAAAATAAAAAAAAGATTGTACACCCGGTAAGTTGAAAACCTGAAAAGGCAACTTAGGCAAAAATGGGTATCCCGGTGGATCGAAAACCCGAAAAGGGCGATCCAGGCAAAAGTTAGGGATTAAGCGAAGGACTGCGTTCTGAGTAGCTCTGAATCTCATCTCGTGCCAATGACTGGAAATTTTTGAAGGATACGAAACAGTCCAATCACTCTTTCAGAAAGCTGATCATCTGGAGGATCTTGAAGACGGGCAAGTCATAGCAGAATTGGAACCCAATAGAAATCCACTTCACATTGCCATTAGATTAATTTTTGTTTTATCTATTGTGCGATTACCTCTTTCCAGGGATTGCTTCTTAATGTAAATGCCTATTCAGAGGCCATTCAATCAATAAAATCATGTTATTCAGTATATCTCTGTTTTCATTTTATTGTTTTGTTTGCGAAAATGACGTCCGAATTTTTGATAAACATTGCATCATGACACATAAGGGCTTTACAGGTACATGCTCAGTAAACATTTAAAATTGTTGTAAATTTTGAGTGCCTTGGATCGTCTATTCAGAACAGATACCCTCGGGGCATTTCTTTAAAATCCCCTTGCAGATGATCGTGAATATCTTCCCCAGAAGTCACCAACAGACTTCGGTGTCTTATCCCTGTAGAGCTAATTAGAGCGTTGGATTCTTCAATCCCCAGCAGGTTTTCACCACTGTACTTCCCCAAGCGTTTGTTTCAGGACATACACTCCCCAGTAGAGTTGACAGTGCCAGACTATATATCCCCAGCGGAGTTGACAGTGCCAGACTGTATCTTTCCAGCAGAAGTGGCTGCTCCTTAGAGTTCGATGCCAGATCGATAATCTCAATGCCAGATCCATGGTTTCTTTCCTTGAAGCAGAACCTCGGTACCGTATCAGTGTTTGCTCCCCCTGCTGAGTCATCTCTCGCAAATCGTGGTTGCCAGAACCATTGTAGCTTTCCTCAGCAGCAGGCTTCCAATGCCATTCCTTCCCCGATCAGAGTCTCGGTATGGCCAGAACACCGCATGACTAGTCATCTCCCCACAGAGTTCATTGTGGTGTGTATCTCCAGCAGCCTGGCCAGAGCCCAGAGGATGGTAATCATTTCCCCAGCAGATCCCCTTGCCTCGGCTTGGCATTCTACCCAGCATTTCGCATCCCTGCATATAGAATCATATTGCATTGCATCCTTCCAAATCGCGTAGCATTTCCATTTTCATGGAGCATTACGCCATTGAAAAATTCAAACATACGCATGTAAGCATAAAACATTCTCGGTATCCCAAGTGATAAGCTAGAAGTTGTTTCCAGTACTCAGACTGAAGATTGTTCATGACTTAACTTTGTGTCATTGGCCCAGGCGCCGCCTCTATTATCATTCCCTATTTCTGCCGATGCTGACAGGCATGAAGTTTTCCGGTATCCAGACCGAAGTGGCATTCAGGCCAGTTTTCCGGTATCCAGACCGAAGTGGCGTTCAGGCCAGTTTTCCGGTATCCAGACCGAAGTGGCGTTCAGGCCAGTTTTCCGGTATCCAGACCGAAGTGGCGTTCAGGCCAGTTTTCCGGTATCCAGACCGAAGTGGCATTCAGGCCAATTTTCCGGTATTCAGACCGAAGTGGCATTCAGGCCAGTTTTCCGGTATCCAGACCGAAGTGGCATTCAGGCCAGTTTTCCGGTATCCAGACCGAAGTGGCGTTCAGGCCAATTTCCGGTATCCAGACCGAAGTGGCGTTCAGGCCAATTTCCGGTATCCAGACCGAAGTGGCGTTCAGGCCAGTTTTCCGGTATCCAGACCGAAGTGGCATTCAGGCCAGTTTTCCGGTATCCAGACCGAAGTGGCATTCAGGCCAGTTTTCCGATATTCAGATCGAAGTGGCGTCCCGGCCAGTGTTCCGATGTTCAGATCGAAGTCCTTTCCAGTATTCAGACTGATGAGCGGCATTCCGGCCATGGTTATTTCTGTGTTACCATTTATTTTGGTATGCAAGTTAACATTCTTTATTCAGACTGACTCTCACCGTACCAGACGGATTCTTCTTTCAAGACCACCTCTTTGCCGATTTTGACAGACATTGTTACTTCACTTCACTTCAGTGCAAATTTTTGGGCTTTTATTGTATTCAATCCCTTGATACCTCGAATGCGAAAGTCGCCGCTATCTTCTTTTCGGGTCTCCAGTTGATTGAATAGGGGCAGCTGTAATACCCCAAAATTTACCCTTCATTTTTTCCAAAAAAAAAAAAAAAAATTAAAATAAATAATTAAAATATAACAAATTTTGGGTCTCCCTCATTCCAAGCCCACAAGTCCACGAAAATCAGCTATAAATATAAGAGTTTCAGTAGGGTTTCAGACACTTGGAAATTCCCTGAGAAATAGACTTGGAGTTCACGTGGAGTTTCAAACCTAGGAACTACTCTACAGCAACCTTCGGGCAGCCCTGAGAAGTTCATTCCGCCTCACGCAAACCCTAAACGTTGCTTCGCCAATCCGGCCTTGTCTTCCAATTTTAACAGGTCTCTCATCAGGTATGCCTCTGTTCCTATTACTCTATGCCTCGGTTGAATACTGAATATATGAAGTAACCTCAGGTTTGGCCCACAGGGTTATATTTGTGTATGAATATGTGATTTATGCCTTGACTGTTTAACAATTTCGTTTATGAGGTGAATGCCATAGGATCTGGAATCTTTAACATCGCGCAGGTACCAATGGGAAATCCAAATCCCGCAGGTGCTCGCTAGCCGCTTCGCTAGGCGAGCATGCAGCGAAGCTTCGCTAGGCGAAGCAGTCGCGAATGTGACAGTATCTGCTTTATTCCGTTTTGTTCTAACCTGTTCTTTGTGTTGCCATGGCCTTGTTATTTTTTGATTTCATCCTGTTTGCCTAACCCCTTTTGTTGAGTTTTTGTGAGGGCTCACATATTCTCGCAAGGATACCCTCCGGAGGTTTATTCCGATTTCCCGTACTGATTGGTTTTCTTTGATGGCATCAGCTTGGGAGAATCTCAGGGTCGCTTATCCTTTAATTGCTGTAACTTCGGATCTTGATCCGTGTGGTATTTTACTTCTTCCCTTTTATTTCTACTGTTTCTTAGCTGGAAGACCTCGATAGGAGGCAATGTTTGAGCCCCTTGGTGGCATTTTTTCTATTTCAAGATATATGTTTTGTGTGATGTGATTGTTTCCCCATAGGATGCGAGGCTTCGCATAGCCTCCCGTTTGCATGCCAATTTAGGTAGCACTGTTCCTCCGCCTAGGATTTCCTCTTTGCATGCGCGTTCCTACAACGCAAACAAAACCTAAAACCCAAAGCAACACGTTTACTCCTTCTACTACAGGCGAGTAAGTCTCCAAAGGTCGAGCATCCGGTAGATTGCGTAGTAACGTTGTTCACCCCGTAACATAATCCATAACCCCGTAGTTAGTCGAACTACGGCTTGCTCTGATTCTCATTCCAGATGAGATACGTAGGCATAAGACGCGATGTCTTAGCGAGCACAATTACCCCCAACCCATAGGTCAGCCGAGCTACGAAGACTCTGATTCTCATATTCAGATGAGATACGTATGCAGTGGATGCGACATCCGCGCGAGTCATTTCTCTCAACCTTTTTAGTAAATAGCACATTAGGCAAAACCGTACCCTTTAAACAGAAACCGCATAAGTGGATCCCGTAGAGTACTACGGATGCGTAGGGGTGCTAATACCTTCCCTTCGCATAACCGACTCCCGAACCCAAGATTTGGTTGCGAGACCTTGTCTTTTTCTTTCCTATTTTTAGGTTTACTTCGAGCGTTTCCTTTCCCTCCTTTGGGATGAATAACGCACGGTGGCGACTCTCCTGTCTTTTTTCTTCGCCGGTTGTTTTTTTTCGCACTGTATTTTTTCAGGTTGCGACACCAATCCTTGACCAAAACACTTCTAAAGGACCCCTAGGTCATGTGAACATGTTGGACCAACCCTAGGGCCTTGTCTCAATGGAAATTGCACTTGCTTGCTTGATTGACTGATCTCCTGACCAGTTTGACCTAATTTGTCAGTTGAACTTGCACTTGGGCCAAGGACAATGCAATGCTATGCAGTGGACTATGTTATGTTAATGACCTAATATGAGAATGTATGTACAAAAGGTAGGTGCAAATTTGAGGTGCTACACCATTGCATCATCTCCATAAACCATCCTGAAAGGAGTTTCCTGAGTAGTCAAATGATGGGTAGTATGATAAGACCATAAGATCTCGTGCAAGTATTTGACCCATAATCCCTTAGCCTCATCGTATTTCTTTTTCATCCCGGATAAAATAATCTTGTTCACTGCCTATGCCTGACCATTTGCTTGAGGATTTTCTAATGAATAAATAGATTTTGTATCCCTAAATCCTTACAAAACTCTACCACTGACGAACTGCCAAATTACGTGCCATTGTCTGAAACAATGACCCCAGGAAGCTGAAACGACATATTATCTCTTCAGTAGAACTGGCGTACTCTTTCTGTTGTGAATTAACGTACTTTCTACTATCAAAAACTTTAGCTGCCCAGATGCAACGGGAAATGGGACCAGAATGTATGACCCCATTGATAAAACGGCCATAGTGAAAATACATAATGCAATTATTCTTCAGGAGAATGAATGAAATGAGCGAACACTTGACATTTTTCACATCGACTTACAAATTACGCATAATCTTGAAGCATACTCGGCCAATAATATTCTTCTCTAAGTATTTTTCTCGATAACACTCTACCTCAAATGTAACTTCCACATACCCCTTTGTGGACTCTATTCATGACCAGCACAATATCTTCTTCTGAAATTCATCTTAACATAGAAGTTGATCTTCCCATCTTATATAACTGATCAGCAACGATAAGGTAACTAGCAGATATCCTTTTAATGTGCCTAACCTCAACATCTTCTTCTGGTGACTCATTTTGGGTCAAATGCTGAATGATAGGTACCATCTAGCCTCTTGCATTATTCAATGTCATAATTTCCTCAACCTCTATGATCGGTGCTTCCAGGGTCTCTTGAATTACCTCCTTACTTAAGCTGGAACCTTTGGTGCTCGCTAACCTAACTAAGAGGTCGGCTATGACATTCTCTTCTCTGGGAATGCGGTTAACCTCGAATTCCTCAAACGTTTGAGACATCTTTAGAGCTTTTTGCAAGTATCTGATTAACAATAGATTCTTCGTCTAATACTCTCCTCTGACCTAAATGGCGATTAACTGAGAATCAGTTTGAACAAGCAAGTGTGTTACTCCAACCTCGTTTTCCAACCTCGTTCCTGCAATCAAAGCCTCGTACTCCGCCTGATTGTTGTTAGCCTAAAAATTAAAACATAAAGAATATTCTAAGACCAGGTCGCATGGGCCCTCCAATACTATCTCAGATCCACTTCCTTTAAGATTAAAGGATCCACCCATAGATAGAGTACATCTGCATGATGATTCCTCCGAGACCGGAGCACTCAATTCAACCAGGAAATTGGCAAGCACTTGATATTTGATGTTACTCTGAGGCACAAACTCTATATCATATTATGACAATTCCACTTTTCAAGACACCATTATCCCTGCCAAGTCCGGCTTTTTCAAGACCTGCTTGATATGGTAATTGGTTTTGACAATGATAGGGTGTCTCTGGAAGTAGTATCTCAACTTCCGAGTTGTAATCACTACTTCCAACGTAAGACGCTCAATCTTCTGATAACGTAATTATGCGCCCCTTAGCACATTACTAATAAAATACATCGGATTGTCTCTTCCCTTTGTCTCCTAAACTAACACAAAACTCATGGCTTTATTTGAAACGGGTAGATACAAGATGAGAGGCTAGTTATCCTTCGGTCGTATCAGGATGGGAGGTGCAGACAAGAAACATTTTACTTCTTTAAAAGCTTCTTCACATTTTTCCACCCATTGGAATTTTGCTGACTTCTTCACCACGGTGAAAAAAAGAATCGACTTGTCTCCTGCACAAGACAAGAAACGAGATAAAGTGTCTAAACATCCTGTCAATTGGTGTACCTCTTTTATTGTTGATGGACTTCTCATATTAATGATCACTTGACATTTATCCGAGTTTTCTTCTTTTCCTCGACTAGTCAACATAAACCCAAGGAATTTCCCAACTTGTACCCCGAAAGTGCACTTGTCCGGGTTAAACCTCATATTGTAACTTCTGATTGATGCAAATGTTTCTTTTAAATCTTTGACGTGTTTCCAATTTTCCGTGGTTTTGATCACCATATAATCCACATATACCTCCATATTTCTCCCTATCTGTGAAGTGAATATAATGTACATCAGTCTTTGATATGTAACCTTTATTTTTGAGTCTGAAAGGCATCACCTCATAATAATAATTACTCATGTTTATCATGAATTCGGTCTTGGGAGCATCCAACAGATTCATTCGTATCTGATTGTAGCTAGAGTAAGCATCCATGAAGTTGAGAAGACAAAGATCAGAAGCTTCGTATAGGAGTTTATCAATGTGAAAAAGCAGATAAGGATCTTTAGAACATGCCTTATTCAAGTAAGTGAAATCCATGCACATTCACCACTTCCCTGATTTCTTTTTGACCATGACTATATTAGCCAACCATGTCGGGTACTTAATCTCCTGAATGAAATTGGCCTTCAAAAGCTTTCTGACTTCATCTTCTATCACTCTTCTCTTATCCTCGCCATCCTTCTGCTTTCTATGAGACATTGGTTTGATCGTTGGATCCAGCGCCAGATGATGGCAGACTATGTTAGGATCAATGTTGGGCATGTCATCCAGTTTCCATGCAAACAGATCTACGCTGTCTTTTAGTATTCTTATGATCCCTACTTCCTCCTCTAGGGACAAATTAGAATCAATCTGAGTTGTTTGGAATATTTGGGCACCGATCTGCACCTTCTTCACATCCTTGATGGGTGTTAGACTATCCTCCACCAGATCTTCCCTTGTATCAATATCAACTGAATTCACCTTTAAATGATAATATTTTATTGGCTCATCAGCCCGAGCTTGCTTTTTGAGCTTCATACTGTCTTTATAACATTTCCTTGCTAATCCTTGATCACCCTTTATCACCCCTACACGGACATCTTCGAGAGGATACTTCAGTGTGAAGTATAAAGTGGATAACATCGCCTACAAGGAATTTAATGATGGTCTGCCAATAATAATGTTGTAAGGAGATGCATCATTGACAATCAAGTATCTGACCTTGACATTTTTTACGCTGTCTCCACTGCCAAAAGTTGTTATCACGGGTCGATACCCTAGCACTTGCACCTATTCTCTAGAGAAACCGACCAAGGTACCCTTAAAAGGTAACAACTTTGTGATATCGAAATCCATACCCTTAAATGCATTCCAATACAAAACGTATGCTAAACTTCCCGCATCTACCAAGACTCGCTTCACGCTTCATTCATGAATTTGTACTTTAATTATCATTGGGTCTTTCTCGTGAGCCAATACTCCTTCAACATCTTTTCTGGAGAAACTGATTTCAATCGGGTTATCATCTTCTACTAAAAGTGACTTCTGTCTAATATGCATCACTTCCCGAACATATCTTTTCCAAGCTGAACTAGTTTCTCCTCCCCCTGCGAATCCTCCAGCAATCGTATTCAAGGTATGACGGGTCACTCGGGCTTCGCATACCTCATATGTGTTCTTCCCCCTCTTTTGCAGAGGATTTTCTGAGCTGATATCCCCCATATGAGGACTTCTCTTTCCCGGTTGTCCTCCGACATCTTTCACATAGAACAACAAACAACCTCTCTGAATTAAGATCTCTGTTTCACTTTTGAGTTGATGATAATTTTTCGTGTGATGACCACGAATTTTGTGGTATGCACACCATGCATTCTCGTATTTTCCCATCAAGGTGTTAACTCCTCTTGGACGCCCTAGGAAGGGGAGTAATTAAGATGATAGACTTCTTTCAAAATATCTTTACGTCTGACATTCAGTGGTGTATACTCGACATCTTTGTCAAACGGTCGTCGGGATGTCCTCATTGTGGTCAGGTCTCTAGGTTCGGGCTTAGGATACTCCTTCATATGCCCGACTCCTTCTTCTTTAGCTCACATTTTTCCTTGGCGTCTCGAGACCTCTTTTCCATATTGCTTTCCTCCCCCTTGATATAACATTTTGCTCTTATAATAACCTCATCCATGTTGGATGCCATTTTTTGTGTTAGGGATTCGTTGAACTACCCGCCTTTGAGGTCATGTTGAAATGCCCCCACGAACATTTTCTGGTTCGGATGAGACACTATAATGGTTTCTTCGCTGAACCTCGCCAGATACTCTCTGAGAGACTCTGAGTACCCCAGTCAGACGTTGAATAGACTGGTAGTCGATACTTTTCTATGTTTGCTTGTTGAAACGTGTCGTACCATCTTTTTAGTTAGGTCCTGATAGCCAATGACCGAGAATTTGGGTAAGCTCATGCACTAGCGCATAGCCCCTTATTTAAAGGTATTTGTCATGAGTTTACATTTAAGGGAGTTGGAAGCCCTTAATATTGCCATCAGATTATTGATCGCAATAATGTGCTCCTTGAATCGGTTTTACCATCAAAGGATACCAACGATGGTGGCTTGAAGTTCTCTGGGACTTGATAATCCCATATCACCTCGAACAATGGTTGAGAATCTAGAAGCTCCTCCTCTGTATCCCCATCTTGTTGACTTTGCGTTTGCAAAACGTGGATCACTTTAGCTGGGAAATGATTCGGACATCGCACAGTTGGGTTAGGAGATGATTTTTGTGTGGTTTGGGAAAATATTACCAAGGCCCCACGGTGGATGCCAAATGTTCTTGCTAAAAATACTAAAAGATTGACTTCCCCGATGCAAGTCAGGGAGAGCCTCAAATGATTGGCTAAATGTGCCTGTAATTGGTAGCTGGTAGTTCCCCATTTTCTCATTTCGTCATGTCCTTTATATAGGCTCATTTCTTGTCTCCAACAATTATAAAAAGTCATTTCCTCTTCCATTTGACATTCAAATCCTGGAAACTGCAACTGCTTTACCATTCAATTTATCTTCTTAATTACTAGTAACATCCATTTCATTATGGTATTGTTATGAGCTTTCACTTTCCAAATCTGTTTCCAGATGGTGGCCCTTCAACCATTACCTCGGCTTATCTAGGTTCAATACCCAACAAGACGAGACTCACCACCTCGGCCCATCAGGACCTTCAACCAGACACTATAATGACTTTGTCAATCGGACTATATCTCAGATCCCTTAGGCAAATCTGTGTTCTATCTTTGACTAATACCCGACTTCCACCCGAACCATTCCTACTTCATCACCGACTTTTTCCGAATTTACATATCGACTGGTTAATATAAATTTCTGGGATGTACAATATATATATATATATATATATTAAAAATATTTGGTGAATACAATTTTATACATGTGGTGTTTATAAATTTAAGGATTGGTTTTTTGTTACTATTATCCGTATAAAAAAGACTTACTTGAAAGCCTGCTACTAATCCGTATAAACAATAGTGACATATGAACACAGTTTCTGACAAGTAATTCACTTAAGTTGACCTTATTGTAAATTTCTAAAGTTTGCCCGTGGCTCATCTGATTTTCAGCTGAGAAATGCTGCCACTAATTTCGTCCTTACACTTCAATCATGCTATTTCCTCTCTTTCTCTCTCTCAATTAAATGCATGCTTAAATCGAGTTTTCGGATCTTGCAGGATCAGTACTATACAATGCTATTCAGGAGGCTGATTTTAATTCAACCAGTGGCAGAGTGCGTGAGTTTAGAGAAATTTTAAAGGTCTAAAAGGCGACACTTCATAAAAATCACTTCACAAGTTGAGATTTATAATTTTTTATAAAATGAATAATTTTATCATTACAGTTTTAAGAATGTGTACACACAAATATAATAGTAAGGAAGATGGGAGAAAAAAATAAGAGATATTCACCTCCAACATCCAACATGTAAATCAGTAAAGCAAAGACAAATATAACATCACGAATGCCAATTTACATATGTTAACGAGGATCTTTAAATTTTAGAGATGAAAAATAATTTTCTATGGAGATAGTGATAGAGAACAAAATCTCTTTAAGGATTTAAATGATTATATAATTTTAACGATATCCATAATACATATATTTATTTATCATTTCATATAATTTTAAATTTATACGTCTAGACTAAGAATTGACCTCCCTTGCAAGAGAATCAGCAACCATGTTCGTTTGACGTTTAATAAACTTTACCTCAAATGTGAGAATGACCTTGAAGATGGGTAACATATGTTCTTTGGTTGTAATGCGACTAACCCATGTTAAAGGGCGACATATTTGTCTACTCTTATAGATACTCGGTTACATTCTTTTAATGATGCTAAGTCATTTATCGTTGAGGATATGAAAGCTGCCGAAAGATTTGCAACAATGATAGATGAAATCTGGAAGAATATAAATGATCTTATTTGATACAATGAGTATGAGGAAGTCTCTAAAGTGAGTTGGTTAGCATTTCATAAGTGGCTGGAATGATTTATAGCCCAAAAAGTTCAAGATACCAAAAACACATAACATTATTCTATGACTTGAAATCCGTCAAAGAAATGTTGGTTGAAATATAACGTGGATGCGACTTTTAACCCTGTGACACTACTAATAGAGGATGTTGTGTGCGTGATAACCTCGGAAATTTCATTAATGCATGTGTGACTCGGGATCTTGGTACTCTCTCCGTAATTGAAGCGGAAGCTTTGCCCCTTAAAGAAGCAATCCATTGAGCTATTAACTTGCACATGAAAAATGTTATTCTCGAAAGTGACTCCCAAAAAGTTATCTGAGATTAATTTTATTATTAATTCTATTAAAACTTTGTTATATGTTTATCCAAACTTTGAGATAAAGTGTAATAGTTATTATATTCAAAATAAGTAATAAAAAAATATTATTTCCTCCGTTTCTTTTTAAGTGTTTCTTTTAAGAAAAAAATATTCTTTTTTAAGTGTCATTTCAAAGTTTAAAATAGTATTGATTGTTGTTTTGTTAAAACTATCCCTAATTTTTTATTAGGGAGAGAGAGAAAATTCAATCAAATTAATAAAAATTTAAGAATAAAATAGGAAAAAATATAATCATTATTTAAAAAATAATAATAATTTTTAATTTTTTTGATATGTATAAAAAATAAAATAAAAAGCACTTAAAAGAAATCGAGGGAGTATAACAATTTTATATGTCTTAATTGTTATTTTACAAGTGAACACATGACTTTATATAAAGATTGCAAGATTTATATTTGGTAATACAATTTACAAAATTGAGAACACATGATTTAAAATTTGTTTATGTTTCTCCAATTAATTAATGTCAAATTTATATAGAACTTAAGTAAATATTCAATTTCAGAATTTCAGAATTATATTAAAGAAAGCCATCAACAACAACCACGGGAATTTCTAGAAAAAACGATTAGTCACAACTTATAGTATATTATAATTTTAGATTATAGTATATTATAATTTTAGATAATTTTATAGAGTTATCAAAAATAAAAAGATTAGTATATATATATATATATATATATATATATATGCGAATATGAGAAAATTATTATTCTCATTGCTCTATAGAGTTTCTAGAGCATGTTAATGGTCTAATAGAGCAACTCTTAAATAATCAAACGAAAGATGAGAGCGATCTTTAACTATACTTAAGTGAATGATCCAACACATCATGGTCCATTGCGGCACAACAAAAACACAATCAAATAATTCATTAATAATTAATTTTTTTATGACAATTGACCTTAAAATATTTTTTTAATAATTAATTATGTTAATTCATATTTGATTAATTAATGCCCCGCCCTCATTCACATCCCTATATATCATCAAGTAAACACACATATATATGTTAGAACAAGATTTGTTCGAGCTTCTAAAAGATTTTGATGGTAACAAAGTATTAAAAGAACAATAGGATTTACTAATGATTATTCTAGTCTGCATAATCAAAAGACATTAACCTTGATATTAATCAAGTTAATCAGTAAGAAAAACCATTAAAGGAAGGAAAGTTGTTCTGAATATGAAGTATCAAAACCAAGCTTCCAGACTCTGATGAGTCTACTCAAATCGTTCAAATGTTGAATCTAAGCTTACGTGGAATACAAAGATCAGCAAAGCTCTGAAGACTAGAATCGTTTGAAGCAAGCAGTAATTGTCACAAGGAATGACCCTAGAACTTCTGAACATGCTTAATAAACACTTATGAAGCATCTGCTTCAAAGGACTATTTTTCTACATCAAGTCATCAACTCTACAAGTGTTTATCCATACTAGTTTTGATCAAGACTCTGATGAATACAAGCTCAGAACTTGTGAACTCTAGACTCTGAAGTCTCACTCCAACCAGGTTCTAAAGAGATACTTCAACTTCTGATCAAGCTTTAACTAATTCTATAAAAAGCATCTGAATCAATAAGTTAAGAATAAGGACAACAACGATAGTGAAAAAGCTCCAATAAACGTCTACAAGAAGATTTCAAGTCTGAAGTTATCCAAAGAAGGTCACGTGACAACAGTATAATACTTTATGTCCAATCATCATAAAGTTATGTTGTCAGGATCTTATCTCTCCAACTGCTCTAGACTCTACTCTGCTTTTCCTAACGTCTTTATGCTAGTTGAGTTTTGAATCACTCTATTGTACAACGACTAAAGACCTTCAACGATTACTTGTACCTTTGGTAGTTTCGATCTTCAACGGATCTATTCCCAGAATCTATTTATAGATGAAGATTGAAAACATTCATGAAGTTTGTTCTGACCAAGATGAATGTGAGTTGAAGAATACATGATTGTGTTCACAAAGATGTGATACCAGTTCACTGTATTGGTTGAGAGAGAGACTATGTTTATTCAGAAAACGCATATCTAAGAAATACACACTAAATAGAAAATATAACCACAAGGGTTAAGTGTGTTAGAGCAGACAAAAATGATCAAGGAAGATCATCAAAATATAAAGGCATGACAAGAAAAAATTTGTGCAAGGAGAGAAGAAGAATGAACACTTAATTCTTTCACACTCAGGAGAAAATAACTGACATTCTGATCAAGAGTGTAAACCTTTGCGTATCTGGTTATTCAATAAGGACTCACATGAGCACAAGGTTAATGCCAAACTCTTATGGTTAAGAGAATCTAAAGACTCTAGCCATTGGGCTTAGAGTAAAGTCCTAATTTGATTAATTAGGTAAAAAAGTCTTTTTCTATGTGATTGAACAAAGCTCCTTAATATGACCTTAAGGTGGGAAAGTCCTAAACATGTTATTTAGGCAAGGAAGACTCGAGTTGGGTGATTGGGAATTGAAGTCGCATGCTTGCAGGAAGAGAAGAAAGTCTCGAGCTAGGTGTTTGAGTAAGGAAGTATCAATCAGGTGTGATTGAGAAGGAAACCTCGAGCTGGGTGCTTGAGCAAATAAGTCTCGATCTTGTATGATTGAGCATGAAGTCTTGAGTTGTTGGCTTAAGCAACTGTAATAAGTATGATTATTGTTAAAATCTCTTGCTGCAAGGGGACTGGACTACTCTCGGGTTGAGAGGAACCATGATATATTGTGTGTTTGTTTATTTACTTTTGCATTTATATTCCATTGTGCAAACAAACTTTGAAGTCAGACTCAATTTTGATTCAAACTCAATTTTGATTCAGCTTCTTATTCATATCAGAACCTAAGCTTGAAACCTTAGATTATGAAATGGAGTTGAAAAAAAAAAGAAGTAAATTTCTCACTGCTGATACTCACTCTGGTATCAGACTTTGAACGTGGTTCAGAATCTGATGTTCCAAGAATCAGAAGTGAAAAGAGTGTTTTTAGTCATACACAATTCAATCCCCCCCCCCCCTTCTTGTGTATTTTTCTCACCTTCAGTTGGTATCAGAGCCCGCCTATGCTTACTTCACTTAAAAGTGAAACAAAAAAGATCCTGTGAGAAAAAGCTACTCAAGCAGCGACTCGGCTTTCCTTGAAGTTTCCTTCATTTGTTACAAAAGGGAAACTACAGAAGGAAAATAAAGTTGATCTGAAGGAGATCAAGAAACTTGCTTATACTCTAAGTCACTTGTTTTGTGAGTTGGAAAGGATTTTTAATCTTTAAGACTAACTCATGGGACAAGTGTGCTTGTTGAAGAAATCCTTAAGACTGACTCGTGGGACAAGTCTGCCTTGAGTCATTTGACTTGTGACTATGAAAGGATTTCTTAATCCTTAAGACTGACTCGTGGGGTAAATGTGCTTGCTGCAGGAATCAGGTTTAATCTTGATATACTTATTTAAAAGGAAGACTAATAAGATTTCCAGATTCTCAAAAGTCAGAAAAACTAGAAGAAGCTTCTATTTGAGAAGATTCAAATGGGGGTCTAATAATGAGAAAATGGTTTTGATTTTGCAAGATACTTCTACAGCTAACCAAGAGTAACAAGAGACTCTCTGGCAAAAGCTCTAACTTCAAAGGCTTCTATCCCAAGAACAAAGAAGTTGATCAGAAGATCTATTACAATTGCAATTAGCCTGATCACTTCTGAAATGATTGTCCTAATCTCTAAAAGACAAATAATTTAAGAAAAGCTTTCTGAATGAGAGTTTCAGAGAAAGTTCAAGAAAGGTCTCATGGAAACATGGGATGAACTTGTTGATGAAAAATAGTCAGACATAGAAGTTGAAGAAGCCAATCTTGCACTGATGGCTCTTACACTTTTTGATTCAGAGTCTGAGTCAGATTCTAGCTTTGAACCTGATGAGGAAGATATGTAATACTCTAAACTATCTTGGTTTGATATTATTCATGATTTCACGGGCCTTTGTCAATATTGTGCAAGGCGCGTGAAGGTTATTAAGAAACAGGTTGAGTTTCTTAGAAGAAGAATTGAAATCTTCTAAAGAAATAATTGAGACATTGGAAAGAAATCTAGATGTTACCCGAGCACGATATAGCTCTCAAAGATTTATTGACAATAGATCTCAACATGACTCTACTTGCACTTATAGTCTATGAAGTAAGCAAGAACAAAAGAGGTAGTATGGGGTTTCATGAAATGTGTGGTTTTCAGATCCTTGACATGAAAGAACTCTTCAGAACTATCTTCTTCAAGTCATGCTTAAGACTTATTGGTGTCGGATAATGAAGTTATGAACCTATCAAAATCAATAACAGAGAAGTCAAAGGTTCTGATAGTACCAAAGACGTCAAGGTCAATTTTTTTGCAGAAGTTAGAACTTGAGATCTCAACGTTAGTGGTTTTGAGGAAATCAGACACCATGATCCAAAAGTCAAAAAGTCAAGGGAATTTAGCACCCAAGACTTCTGGATCCATGCTTCTGAAATAATCAAAAGTTATTTTCATAGCTTATTGTAGTGGGGTTCTCGTTAACTTTAGGTTTATTGACTAAACCAAAAGTCAACATACAATTCGAGTCGCCACCGCACTTTTATTTGTCCAAAGGAAAGGCTAAAAAGCGAAAGAAATCCAAGTAAGAAGTTTTATCAAATCAAAAACTAATAAAAATGTCAGAGATCTGGGTAAGGGGGTGGTTATGAAATGGGAAGGTTTTACGCACCCAAAATATCCTTAGTACTCTAAGGGAACCCTTTTTGTAAAATACGTGTTGTAGGTTGGTATTTGTGAAAATATGTGCAAAAGATTGGAGGGATGAGAAGAGAATAGATTATATTTATAAATTTTGTTGTTTGAATGGATGAACCCATTGCCTACGTACCATCACAAAGGTAGGATCAAAACCTCGTAGTTCGGGGTAAAAATCACAAAGATTGGTGAATTGATTTTACCAAAAGTCTTAAGGTCTTTTGTTATCAAAGGGAGAAAACTCAACCTAAACCAACAATCCACCATGTGAGGAAAACTTCAACATACTAGTGAGGGGTTAACCCTATAATAAGTATGGAAGACGTATAATCCAATCACTAAGGATAAGGTGAGATTTACATCAACCACTATGATAACTCAAACCTATAACTAATGTTTATGAAAAAGTTTTAACAAAGATGGCCATTGGAACCACAAAACAACTTGAAGTGGGTTATATTTACAAGTTAGAAGTATTTACAAAAATGAAGTCAAAGTTGGATTAAGATTCATTCACAATGAGTATTAATGAAAAGATTTTGAAAAGTCAAAGGCATAAGGCCTAGGTTTCTAGTTTGAAAGCAATGTCAAAGTTTGTAAGAAAAGATTTTGGCTTGGGTTAGAGTGAGGAGAAGAAGAGAAGGGCTGGTCCTAAAGCATACAAAGATAAGAGAGAAGATAAAACCCTTGGAGTTCCTTTTCTTGAAATTATAGAGATGATTCAAGATGCTCCTTTCCTTTGGACTTAACACTCAATCAAGCAATCAAACAAATTAGATTCAAGCTCCTAGGATCTCCATTTGGCTTGTCTCTCTTAACTTGGCTACTCATGACAATGGTCCTCTTTACTATCTCAAGATGGAATCCCTATCACACAAGAACAAACATCAAACAGTTCACAACACAATAAGAGGAATGGACAAAGAATAAGTTTTGAAAAGGAAGTCCTTTGAAGTCAACTTTGAAATTTAGCATTCTAAAGGCATGAGGCCTAGTTGCTCTTCAACAAATTTAGCATTCTAAAGGCATGAGGCCTAATTGCTCTTGAACTCCTTTAAGCATAGGTATGTCCTAATTCTAAGTCCTTTCTCCTTTTTGCATTAGGTGCACACAAAACAAAGACAAAACAACCACAAGACAACAAGATATATTTATATACAATAATGAGCTCAAATGAGCAAAAGGAAAATGACATAAACATAAAATATGTGCTCAAGTGAGCAAAATGAAAAGCAATATGAATAAATGAGCAAGAAATAAATTGCATTAAAGTAAAAGGCAAGAAATTAAATGCTTAAATTAAAGTTAGTAATTAGTATGGTTATGTTAGTTTGTCATAAGACAATGTAGCGCTATGTTAAGCAATCGTAAATGGACTAATGTAGTAGTCACACCTATCTGAGGTCGGTCAATAAAACTATAGGCAAATAAACACAAGTTAGAGATCATGACTAGTAAGCCAAGCTCCAAAAACTTACCATGCCAAAACAAAAGGGGAAAGGCATTGTATGGACTTTAGGTTTTTTGCTTGACCAAGAAGCAACCTATCTTGGACACAAAACAACTCACTTGATCTTGGATCAAGTTGAGTTTGGTTTGGATCAAAGAAGGTTAAACCTCTTATTTGTCAAGACCAACCATAAGACATTAACTCATTGGCCGAATTAAAAAGAAAGGGATGAAGATGAAATGAATGAAAAGAGAAATCAAGTATCAAACTCAATTGATCAAATGTGAACCAAGTCATCACCAATCAATGCCAAACAGAAGAGAAATGAAGATCACAAGTCAACAAGTCAAACATATTTTTTTGGTAATTTTTGAATTAAAAATAAATGCAAAATAAAATAAACAAAATATGGTCAAACCTCAAATTCAATTCAAATCAACTTCAACAAGTCCAATTAAATTCTCATAGGTCTAACATGGTCAAATAAACTTTGACAAATTTTCTCAACAATTTTTGAAATCAGAAACTATTTTAAAACAATTAAAAACAATGAAAAATAACACAATATGAATTAAAATCTCAAATAAATCTCAAATCAAATAAGAAATTGATGAGACTATTTTTCATTGACTTATCATGATCCATAGGTGTTAGAAAAATATTTTTGGATTTTTCAAATCTCATAAAGTAAATAAAAATGAATTAAAACTATTAAAAATCAAATAATTCACAAAAAAATATTAAATGAAGTCACAAAAATAATTAAAAATCAAAATATGAAACTAGATTTTTCAAGAAATTTTTGGCATTGGTCTCATATTTTTGTGACTTCAAATAAAATATTTATGAATTTTTGAAAATAAAAGGAATTAATTGAAATTAAAAGAAAATAAGAAAAATAGAAAAATCCAGCGCCATCAGATCATTTCATTAATTGACGTGGCAAGGCATCAAGGGCTCAGGGGCGCGGATACAAGGTACAAGTGAGTCAAGTGCGTAACACATTGCATTAAACAAGTCAACACATGTAATGGCCAAGATTAAAACATTTAGGCACGATCCAATGGCTGAGACTCAAACACGTGGGGGTGGTGGTGGAAACCACCATCTTCTCCGACGATCTAACCATTTCTGGCCACCACGCACAGGAAAATAAATTGCAATGAAAATGAAAAATGAAGACATCAAAATGAAGTTGAGGTGATGTACACCACCACTGTAACCATGGATCATCCTCACCATTCCTATTTAGAGAGAAATGTGAGCTTGAAAATCATGGTGTGTCAACTGGAATGACACGATTTGAACAATTAAGACCACCACTGGCCTGCCTCATGTGAGAGGACTTCAGAAAACAACACAAACCAAAGAAGATCACATTGTATTGCAAGATCTAGATCAAAAAATTTTGAGGTTCTACCTTTGAAATGAAGCTTCAAACAGCACGAATCCTTCAAGATCTTGATCTACTTTTGCTCTAGAAGTGTGATGGAGATGATAGGTTAAGGAATTGAGCTTTGAAAATCAATTAATGATGTTGAATTTCAAGCTTGAAAGAGAAAACTGAAAATTCCTTTAGTGAGGGTTGGGATTTCAATTCAGCAGCAATTCAGATCTCCACTTGGTTGCCCATTGAATGAGGATGAACACTTATTTATAGCTGAAGAAGGTTGCAAGTCATGGTTCCCTCGTGTGCATGAGATTTGAATCCTCCTTGCATGGGCCTGTACAGGCGCATGTAAGGCCCAATGTTGGGTGAAAATCCTTGATGCTACCACCTGGAAATGAATTGGACGTGCACAATGGATTGCACAAGCTTGCACATCAAGTTTTAATGTGAAATGCAAAAATGAACCTAAATAGAAAGCTCTTCGAAACTCACACATGGAAATTCACAAAAAGTAATGTGAGTAATGGTTAGAAAGCTCTTGAAATAAGGAGCAAAATTCATGTTGGACAAAAATTCATTTGGCATTTGGAAATTAAGGAAAACTGGCTGTGAAAGTTTAGTCACAAAGCATGTTTAAGTTCCCCTTTGAAAACTTTCACCAAAAACAAGCATCTTCAAGCCCCTTTTTTTCTATGATGCAAGCCTGAAATGAAAACGCTTCTAACATCAAAGTTGTATATATTTTCAAGATAATCAATTTAGACTCTTGTTTTGCATCATTTGAATTTTCCATGAGAAAGTTATGGGCATTTGAAGTTGGGCATTTTTCAAATTCAATGACTTAGGTCCAAAGTGACCTATAATGTTTTGTATTATCACATGTATTTATTTTAGGATTATGAAATTTTGTCCAACATAAAATTTTAATTAGACATCTTAATATTTCCAATGCATTTGGTATCACCTCAAAATCATAAAAATTAAGGAAGTTAGGTCCTTGGGAAGTTGACCCAAAATTAGGGTTTCAGTCAAAATGACCTATAATGTTTTGAAATGAATGATGACCTTCCAAGTTTAAAATGGATTTTTGATGAACATGAAAGTTGTTCATACGGTTCTTAAGAACATTTTTTTCTCTTGGGGCATCTTCATTTGACAAACACATCACAAGTTGTATCTCAGTGATCTTCAATTTAGTTAGATGACTTGACTGGTCAACTTTTTAAGGCCAAACTTCCAATCTTGATGAATGAATGATTGAGGGGCCTCACATAGGCTCATATATGCATAAAATAATGAATGAAATAACTTCCCTTTATTAAATTTGATCATAGGTTGAGGTTGCTTCATGGGCAAGGCACAGTCAAAGCATAGTTGAATTAGGGTTTCCTTGGGAAACAATCCTCAAGCCCTTTGGGTTATCTTGATCAAATTGGAAAATTGAGATACTTGGGAGACATATATGATGATTAGGAACTTTGTGGACCATTGTCATGCTTTTTCTCATCTTCATCTAGCCATATCATTGAGCTTAGGAGCCTCCTAGGAGTATGGGAGCACATGATCACTTGGGCTTCAAAACAAAAAGAGTTAGTGACATATTTTTGTGCTTTTGGCTAGTAATCAAAATAAGAAAAGAAATAATATACAATACAAGCATGCTTGGTGGTCTCAAAACACTCACACAAGTCCTAACCCTAAGGGTAAGGAGCCAAACATACTATGATCCTTGAGGCAATGCACTGAGCAATGATATGATGCCATGAGGGATCTTAGGGTCAAAATTAGGGTCTTACACTTATCCATGATAGAATTTATTTAAGAAGAAAGTCTTGACTAAGGCTATACATTACTCTAAAGAAAGGGCACTCATTTAGAAAATTCATATAATAACAAATAGAAAAAGACCCATAAGATTACGGGTACCATAATCTGAATTTGTGTTTGTTGATATGCTTGAGTTAGTTCATCTATCCTAATGTCTGGATAATAGGTGACTACTTCCTCTTCAAGAGGAAGGCATATTTTCTTATACAAACTCTGAAAGATGAAGGATAGTTGAAGTCTGGAGAAATACAGTATAAAAGTACTATGGTCACTAGTACTACTCCAAGATTGTGCTGAGCGAGGACCAGGTTCAACGACAAGTGTGTTTAAGACTGACTCACATCAATAAGAACATTTTTGGAACCAAAAGATGTTCACAAGTAACATCTAAGGTATGTCTAAACTCTTTTTTTTATTTAGACATATTTTATGAAAGATATATTATTTACTTTAGTGTATGTATCTATCTCCTTGATGCATAAATATCCTAGATAATATGTCTGCATAAGAATTTTCAGAACAAGTGGAAATATTCTTTTGTATCCTCATTCACATTTTTTGTTCAGAACCAAGTTTTGTGAGCTCAAAAGTTTTGATCAGAAAAGTGTTGTTATTCAAGTAAACTCTTTAATGAGTTATTTTTCTTGTTTTAACCCTTCGTATTTTAAAGACTCAACCCTTATCTAATAAAGGGTTTCTGATATCATTTTTAAAAGCTTGATTATGAATATAGAGTATCAAAGACTAATGTTAATTTTAAGTAGCTTTATCAAAGTATTGAACATACTCTAATGACATGTAGCCTCTGAAAAACATCAGACTCTGAGACTCAAAAAAAGAATAAGGATTATCTATAAACTTTCATAAAAATCCATGTGTCTGAAAATTGTTATGCTAGCTGTGAAGCTATTTAGGCAGAATTTGTAGAGTTGTAATGCTTTACTCCTTGGATTCTCTGTGGTCTCTCTCCTTTGTCATGTCTTAATTTTTCTTTGTACTTGTTTATCTTTCTTATTGGATTTCCAAAAGATTTTATGTGTTTTGTCTTTTCAAAATCCAATTGTTGTAAATCTTTTTACTCTCTTAGTTAAGCCTTTTGTTTTTCTATTTAAACTGATATTTATCAGTTCAAGTTTCTCATTTTGGTTTTATAACACAAACCTGGTTGATACAGTTATGCAACCTTGATCTGGTTTTTCAAAATCTCCTTCCCTCGCCTTTATCCTAACCTGGGATGCCCTTTAGCTCTTATCTTGGAATGAAAGACCAATGTGTTGTCATCAATGAAAAGGTTATCAACCTTGAAGATATGAGTATATCAGGAAATGATTTTAAAAGTTGTGTTTCTAAAAAGGGTTAGGATGGCTATTCCAAAAAGGTCTTTGGTCATACTTACTCAAGGTTAATTAAAGTATTCTGGAGTAAAGCTTCTGATGATAAGCTTGACACCTCCTCCAGAACTTCTGATGTACATTTCATCATCACCTCAGCTGTAACACCCAGAATATTGTTAGATTAATTTAAATATTATTTTAATATGATTATTTGAAGGTAAAATGAATTATTAAATAATATTGGGAATTATGATTATTATTATAGATGTTAATTATTTTAATAATAATTAAATAAATAAAATAAATGGAATATGAAGAGTGGAAGGGTAAAAGTGGAAATGGATAAAAGAGGCCAAGGTGAGAACTCAGAGTGTTTTCACGTATTTTTGCCTCAGAGTCAGAGAAAGGGAGAAACGCTGAAGAGAAAGAGAAGGAAGAGGAAAAGGCCAAAGATTGCTCAGAACTTCCTTCAATCCAAAGAGGTAAGGGGTCTGAACCTTATTAAACGATAATATGCGAGCAAATTCATGATATATGTTGGATTGTTGATGGATTTTGGGGATTTTAGGGAGATTGGGAAAGTTTGGGGTTTTGATGGAAATTCTCCGATCTGTGAGTTTTGTTGAGTTATATGCTTAGAAGCCCGCGCGTCCACTGTTTCCGCACTTAAAATTTTATTTATGCACATAACAGCCAAGTGACGTTCGCCATTATGCCTTTGGCGCTCGCCATTTGGGCTTTTTTTCCAGAATAAGAGCGTTTAACGCTAATGGCGTTCGCCATTAGCCTAATGGCGTTCGCCATATCAGTTTGACGGACAGTTTTTCCAGAATAAGAGCGTTTAACGCTAATGGCGTTCGCCATTAGCCTAATGGCGTTCGCCATTAGCCTAATGGCGTTCGCCATATCAGTTTGACGGACAGCTTTCGCGTTTTAAACTCCCAGATGTGATATCGTTGTAATGTTGTTGTTGTTTTGTTGAGTTGTATGTCATGCTATTAATGATGATGATAACATGACTATATGATGCTGTTGTTGCTATGTTGATTATGATGCATGTTTGGTGTGCATGCATTCATGAAAGGCCGATGCCTAGTGATGAACGGACTGAGTTCCAATGATGTTGTTGACTCCGGGCTTGTGGAGAGGCTTGGTTCCTTGCGGGGAACTCGGATTCTATGGTGATGAATCTGGGAGTGGTGATCCTGTAGTTGGTCACAAAATGGGTATACCGAGTCGTGTTGAGTCATGCATGGGTGTGTGCATTGCATTTGATATGTTGTTTTGTTGATGTTCATGAGTATGTTGATTATGATGATTATGATGAGCTGTGTTGACATATGTGAAATATATTTATGTTTATATTTCTGTCGTTATATTATTATTTAATAATGTAATTCTCACCCCTTCTGCATGTGTTTATGTTCATCTATGATGAGCAATGTGCAGATAAAGAGGAGTAGCTATTGTTGAGGTTTGAAGAATAAGTGTAGAGTTATTCTACAGAGTCGAGTCAAATGCTCTGGTCATGTGACACCGGGGTTATGGGATTCGATAGATAATTGGTTATTATTTACGTTGTTTATGATGACTAATATGTTGAGATGCTTTGTTGAGATAATGTTGAAACATTATTATGAATTGTTATATGATGAATGATAATATTTGTGTTGTTGTCCGCTGCGAAGTTTTAATAAAATAAATAATATGTTTTATGTTGTGATGCGATAAGTGTTATGTTGTAAGAAATGTAAACTCTTCTACATGTTGTACTCTGATAATTTATTTAAATATGTCGTTTGGGTAGAAGGGTGTTACATTAGTGGTATCAGAGCATAGTCAGTCCAGTCGAGTCATAATGTGATGTTTTCCCTGTTGGTCGATTAGTGTAAATGACACTGTCGATATTTAACGGTGGTGGTTGTGTTGTGCAGAGTATGGCTGGAGAAAATGACCGTGCGATTGCTGAGGCTTTGGCTGCTATGGCGCAGGCTATGCAGGCGCAGCAGAATCCGCCGGTCAACGAGTTTAAGAATTTGGGAAGGTTTCTGAAGAATAACCCTCCTACATTCAAAGGGCGCTATGATCCAGATGGTGCTCAGATTTGGCTGAGGGAAATTGAGAAGATTTTCAGGGTGATGACGTGTACTGAAGCACAGAAGGTGCAGTTTGGTACGCATATGTTATCTGAAGAGGCTGAAAACTGGTGGGATAACACTCGCCAGAGAATTGAAGTACCAGGTGCTGAGATGACTTGGGAAAGGTTCAAGACGGTCTTTCTGGAGAAATATTTTCCTGCTGATGTGCGATGTAAGAAGGAGATGGAATTTCTAGAACTGAAGCAGGGTAACATGTCTGTTGCTGATTACGCTTCGAAGTTTGAGGAGCTGGTGCAGTATTGTCCTCATTATAATGATGCTGATGCTGAGGAATCCAAGTGTGTCAAGTTTGAGAACGGGTTGCGTCCCGAGATCAAACAAGGCATTGGTTACCAGGAGATTCGTAGGTTTCCTACACTGGTTAATAAGTGCAGGATATTTGATGAAGATAGCAAGGCTAGGACTGCTCATTACAAGAGTCTTAGTGAGAAGAAGAATAAGGATCGTGGTAGTCCTTATGCATCTCCGAATGGTAAAGGTAAGCAGAAAGTAGTAGATGAGAAGAAGCCAAGTGGGGGAGGATCTCCCATAGCTGGTAAATGTTTCAAGTGTGGCGAGCCAGGCCACCGTGCTGATAGCTGTACCAAGAAAGTGCTGAGATGTTTCCGATGCGGTCAGGCTGGTCATAGAGTTACTGAATGTAAGGATGCTGGTCCGACATGTTTTAATTGTGGCGAGAAAGGCCATATCAGTTCGCAGTGCTCGAAACCGAAGAAGGCGGCTACTGCAGCTCATACTACTGGTAGGGTGTTTGCCCTGAGTGGGGCTGAAGCTGGTTATTATCGCAGATTTATTGAGGGCTTCTCTAAGTTGGCATTGCCGTTGACGCAGTTGACTAAGAAGGGTCAAGTGTATGTGTGGGATGCAGCTTGTGAAGCGAGTTTTGTTGAGTTGAAGAGGCGGTTGACCAGTGCTCCAGTGTTGATCTTGCCTAATCCTGGTGAGTCCTTCGTTGTTTATTGTGATGCTTCTTTGATGGGTCTTGGTGGTGTTTTGATGCAGAATGGTAAAGTTGTAGCTTATGCTTCTAGACAGTTGAAAGTTCATGAGAGGAATTATCCTACGCATGAT
Source organism: Lathyrus oleraceus (assembly GCF_024323335.1). Taxonomy (NCBI): domain Eukaryota; kingdom Viridiplantae; phylum Streptophyta; class Magnoliopsida; order Fabales; family Fabaceae; genus Lathyrus; species Lathyrus oleraceus. The sequence continues at coordinate 365,497,104 of NC_066581.1, read as the reverse complement.
CTAGAACTTGCAGCTGTTGTATTTGTGTTGAAAATGTGGAGGCATTATCTGTATGGTTCCAGATTCGAAGTGTTCAGTGATCACAAGAGTCTGAAGTATCTGTTTGATCAGAAAGAGTTAAATATGAGGCAGAGAAGGTGGTTAGAATTACTGAAGGATTTTGACTTTGAATTGAGTTATCATCCCGGTAAGGCTAATGTAGTTGCAGATGCGCTGAGTAGAAAGTCTCTACATATGTCTATGATGATGGTTCGGGAGCTTGAGTTAATTGAACAGTTCCGTGATATGAGTTTGGGTTGTGAAGTTTCCGCTGATAGTGTAAAGTTGGGTATGCTGAAGTTGACTAGTGAAATTCTGGAAGATATTCGGAATGGTCAGCAAGTTGATGTCGCTCTAGTTGATCATATTACTATGGTTAACCAGGGTAATGGTGGTAATTTTGAGATTGATGAGAATGGCATCCTGCGATTTAAAGGTAGAGTTTGTGTTCCTGAGGTGTCTGAATTGAAAAAGAGTATTCTTGAAGAGGGCCATAGGAGTAGATTGAGTATCCATCCAGGTGCAACTAAAATGTATCAAGATTTGAAGAAGTTGTTTTGGTGGGCTGGTATGAAAAGAGATGTTGCTAAGTTTGTGTATGCCTGTTTGACTTGTCAGAAGTCAAAGATTGAACATCAGAAACCGGCAGGTATGATGCAACCTTTGAAGATTCCTGAATGGAAGTGGGATAGCATTTCCATGGATTTTGTGACGGGATTGCCGAGGACGGTGAGAGGTAATGATTCTATTTGGGTGATTGTGGATCGATTGACTAAGTCGGCGCATTTCTTGCCGATGAAGATTAATCACTCTTTAGAGAAGTTGGCAGAGTTGTATATTGAGGAGATAGTGAGGCTGCATGGTATTCCATCCAGTATTGTGTCTGATAGAGATCCCAGATTTACTTCTAGATTTTGGGAAAGTTTGCAGAAAGCGTTGGGGACTAAGTTGAGGTTGAGTTCAGCTTATCATCCTCAGACTGATGGTCAGACTGAAAGAACTATCCAATCCTTAGAGGATTTGTTGAGAGCTTGTGTGTTGGAGCAGAGTGGTTCTTGGGATAGTTATTTGCCGTTGGTGGAGTTTACTTATAATAATAGTTTTCATGCTAGTATCGGTATGGCTCCATATGAAGCATTGTATGGTAGGAGGTGTAGAACTCCATTGTGTTGGTATGAACCAGGTGAGAGTGTTGTACTCGGACCTGAGATTGTGCAGCAGACGACTGAAAGGGTTAAGATGATTCAGGAGAAAATGAAGATTTCTCAGAGTCGTCAGAAGAGTTATCATGATAAGAGGAGGAAGGCACTTGAGTTCCAAGAGGGAGATCATGTGTTCTTGAGAGTTACTCCGACGACAGGTGTGGGTAGAGCTTTAAAGTCTAAAAAGCTTACTCCGAGGTTTGTGGGTCCGTATCAGGTTTTGAAGAGGGTTGGGGAAGTGGCGTATCGGATAGCTTTACCGCCATCGCTTTCTAATCTGCATGATGTGTTTCATGTATCTCAGTTGAGAAAATATATTACGGATCCTTCGCATGTTGTTCAGTTGGATGATATCCAGGTGAGGGATAATTTGACCGTTGATGTGTTGCCAATTCGGATAGATGACCGAGAAGAGAAGACCCTGAGAGGTAAGAAGATTGCTCTAGTGAAAGTTGTTTGGGGAGGTCCAACTGGTGAGAGCTTGACTTGGGAGCGTGAAGATCAGATGAAGGAGTCGTATCCGGCTCTATTTGCTTGAGGTATGTTTTCGAGGACGAAAACTTCTAAAGTGGGGGAGAGTTGTAACACCCAGAATATTGTTAGATTAATTTAAATATTATTTTAATATGATTATTTGAAGGTAAAATGAATTATTAAATAATATTGGGAATTATGATTATTATTATAGATGTTAATTATTTTAATAATAATTAAATAAATAAAATAAATGGAATATGAAGAGTGGAAGGGTAAAAGTGGAAATGGATAAAAGAGGCCAAGGTGAGAACTCAGAGTGTTTTCACGTATTTTTGCCTCAGAGTCAGAGAAAGGGAGAAACGCTGAAGAGAAAGAGAAGGAAGAGGAAAAGGCCAAAGATTGCTCAGAACTTCCTTCAATCCAAAGAGGTAAGGGGTCTGAACCTTATTAAACGATAATATGCGAGCAAATTCATGATATATGTTGGATTGTTGATGGATTTTGGGGATTTTAGGGAGATTGGGAAAGTTTGGGGTTTTGATGGAAATTCTCCGATCTGTGAGTTTTGTTGAGTTATATGCTTAGAAGCCCGCGCGTCCACTGTTTCCGCACTTAAAATCTTATTTATGCACATAACAGCCAAGTGACGTTCGCCATTATGCCTTTGGCGCTCGCCATTTGGGCTTTTTTTCCAGAATAAGAGCGTTTAACGCTAATGGCGTTCGCCATTAGCCTAATGGCGTTCGCCATATCAGTTTGACGGACAGTTTTTCCAGAATAAGAGCGTTTAACGCTAATGGCGTTCGCCATTAGCCTAATGGCGTTCGCCATTAGCCTAATGGCGTTCGCCATATCAGTTTGACGGACAGCTTTCGCGTTTTAAACTCCCAGATGTGATATCGTTGTAATGTTGTTGTTGTTTTGTTGAGTTGTATGTCATGCTATTAATGATGATGATAACATGACTATATGATGTTGTTGTTGCTATGTTGATTATGATGCATGTTTGGTGTGCATGCATTCATGAAAGGCCGATGCCTAGTGATGAACGGACTGAGTTCCAATGATGTTGTTGACTCCGGGCTTGTGGAGAGGCTTGGTTCCTTGCGGGGAACTCGGATTCTATGGTGATGAATCTGGGAGTGGTGATCCTGTAGTTGGTCACAAAATGGGTATACCGAGTCGTGTTGAGTCATGCATGGGTGTGTGCATTGCATTTGATATGTTGTTTTGTTGATGTTCATGAGTATGTTGATTATGATGATTATGATGAGCTGTGTTGGCATATGTGAAATATATTTATGTTTATATTTCTGTCGTTATATTATTATTTAATAATGTAATTCTCACCCCTTCTGCATGTGTTTATGTTCATCTATGATGAGCAATGTGCAGATAAAGAGGAGTAGTTATTGTTGAGGTTTGAAGAATAAGTGTAGAGTTATTCTACAGAGTCGAGTCAAATGCTCTGGTCATGTGACACCGGGGTTATGGGATTCGATAGATAATTGGTTATTATTTACGTTGTTTATGATGACTAATATGTTGAGATGCTTTGTTGAGATAATGTTGAAACATTATTATGAATTGTTATATGATGAATGATAATATTTGTGTTGTTGTCCGCTGCGAAGTTTTAATAAAATAAATAATATGTTTTATGTTGTGATGCGATAAGTGTTATGTTGTAAGAAATGTAAACTCTTCTACATGTTGTACTCTGATAATTTATTTAAATATGTCGTTTGGGTAGAAGGGTGTTACATCAGCCACTTCTGCTTATGCAACTGACTATGAAGTTGATGAAGTCACTCTAGATGCTCACGTTTCAAAACAAGTTATGTGTCCTCTTAAGGATATGTATGATCTATCAATGATATCTAATATTTGTTCTCAAAAAGAGGTAGTTTGGAATCAACTTCTGATATCAAACTACTTGAGAACTTAGATTCAATGGAATCTGATGAAATATATCTCATGCTTCTTCTCAATGCAGATATTGAAGATGTATCCTCTTCTTATTTTAAATGTGAATGAGATTTCATTCAATAATTGGAAAATAAGTCGATAGATGACATTAGAAAAATACAAATTCTTCTAATGACCAGCTTCAAGATCTTCCTTTTGTTTAACTTCGGTAGGAAGTGTGTGCTTAAGTTCATCTTTTGTTTTTCTTTTTTGTTTTTACTTAAGACTTGTATGTTCAGATTCTTAGTTAATTTGATGTACTCTTAGCCTCTAATTGGATAACCAAATAAATTTCGGTAGTTAAATAGATGTATCAAATGAATCAAATGAAAATGAAATATCAAGTTAAGAGTATTATCTTTTGTTTTCTTTTCTGAATTATGAACTTTTTAAATCGATTTGCAATAAAGGAATTAACTAATGATTAAAGAATGGTATGCTAATTAAAAAGGGAAAAGCACTTCATTGAACTAAAGTTATTATTACAAAAGATGTTTATAACATTAATTCTAATCACCCATAAGTCTACAATCATAGAAAAAAATTCTCCAATCTAAATTCAGTTCCTCTTCATCATATGAATTGAAATGAAACACCTATAGGTATCTTCTCTTGGACTTCTTCTTCTAATCTTCTTTTATGGCTCCAGTGCCTAAGGAAGAAATATTGAAAGTATACCTTTAGAGGGTGTGAGCTTCTGATCTGAAGTTGCAACAGAGACTAAAGAAACCTCTAAAACAATAGAAACAGTAGAGTGGTTAGAAGTTGTGTTCATATTAAAACAAATGTATGATTGAGTGAATGAGGACTTATGTTCTGGCCTGAACATGCGTGTTTATTATAAAATTTCTATAGATCAAAACACCTTGTAGGTTTAATTTTCTGATATTTGAAAGTCTAAAGGCCAAATACTAATTAAGCATGCCATACTGAATCATAATTACTCCTTGAAAACTGAAATGATAGTGATTTATCATAAGAAGTAAAGAATTTCTTCCAGTCTCTTCAAAAGAACCTTCATTTGTTTTTAAAAGTGTCTCTTCTGAAAAATATGTTAATTTTGGTTATGTCTTCTCTTTCATATTCTCAAACTTGTTTTTAAAATTGTTCTTCTCTTTCTGAAAAGTAATTTTTTAACATTTCATTTTTTTGGTATCAAATCCGTCTTCCATTTTTTCGGTATCAACTTCTTTCAAATTTTTGTGCTATTAAACTGTTTTATTTTTTATTAGTTTTATTGTTCTTCTCTTTCTTTATTAAATCTTTTTGACAATGAAAAAGAGGGAGAAAATTCATAGAGTATTTAAGAAGAGAGTAAAGAATTAGAACTTGAACAAAGCAGCTTCTGTCAAAACAACTTCTGATTTATAAGCTTTATGTTGTTTGTTTTTTTTGTAATTTATTTTATTGAGCTTAAATGACTAATTTCAATTTAACAAAACAAGGATTTAAGGAGAAGCTTACAAACCTTACCTTAATGAACTGTCAAGACTAAAGGAAAAGCTTACAAACCTCAACCTAAGGTCGGTTAAACTCAGAGGGGGGGCTTCCAAACCTCAAACCCTGATGTTCGACTTTGTTGATTGAAGTTATAGGATTAAATTAGCACATATAAAGAGTTAAGAAGACCTTACAAACCTCATCTTAATGGATTATCAGAATTAGGGGGAGCTTACAAACCTCACCTTAATGGACTGTCTAACCTAGGGGAGCTTACAAACCTCAACCTCTGATGTTAGACTGTGTTAAATCATTAACCATTGTTCTTAAATACATTTATTTGTCATCATCAAAAAGGGGGAGATTTTTAGAACATGATTCGTTCAAGTTCCTAAAAGGTTTTGATGATAATAAAGTATTTAAAGAACAATAAAGTTTACTAATGGTTATTCTAGTGTGAAGAATCAAAAGATATTAACCTTGATATTAATAATGTTAATCACTAAGAAGAACCATTAAAGGAAGGAAAGTTGTTCTGAAATTTAGGTATCAGAACCAAGCTTCCAGACTCTGATGACTCTACTTAAGATGTTGAATCTAAGCTTACGTGGAATACAAAGATCAACAAAGCTCTGAAGACTAGAGTCATTTGAAGCAAGTAGTCATTGTCACAAGGAATGACCCTGCAACTTCTGAACGTGCTTAATCAACACCTCTAAAGGATCTGTTTCAAAGGACTATTTGTCTACATCAATTCATCAACTCTACAAGTATTTATCCGGACTACTTATGATCAAGACTCTGATGAAGACAAGCTCAGAACCTTTGAACTCTAGACTCTGAAGTCTCACTCCGACCTGGTTCTAAAGACATGCTTTAACTTCTAATCAAGATTTAACTAATTCTATAAAAAGCCTATGAATCAAGAAGTTAAGTATAAGGATAACAGGGACTCTAAACAAGCTTCAACAAACGCCTACAAGAAGATTTCAAGTCTAAAGTTATCGAAGGAAGATCACGTGATAATGGTACAATACTTTATGGCCAATCAACATAAAGTTATGTTGTCAACATGTTATCTCTCCAACTGCTCTAAAATATACTCTGCTTCTCCCAACGTCTTTATGCTAGCTGAGTTTTGACTCACTCTATTGTACAACGACTAAAGATATTCAACGTCAATTTTTACCTTTGGTAGTTTCAATCTTTAATGGGCCTATTTTCAGAATCTATTTATATATGAAGATTGAAAACATTCAAGAAGTCTGTTCTGACCAAGATTAATGTGAGTTGAAGAATATGTGGTTGTGTTCACAAAGATGTGATACAATTCACTGTATTAATTGAGAGAGAGATTGTGTTTATTCATAACACAAATATAAGAAACACACTAAATATAAACTATAACCATAAGGGTTAAGTGTGTAAGAGTAGAGCAAAAATGATCAAGAAAGATCATCAGAACAGAAACGTATAACAAGAGAAAATTTGTGCAAGGAGAGATGAAGAATGAACACTTCATTCTTCCATACTCAAGAGCAAATAACTCACATTCTACTCAAGAGTTTAAATCTTTGTGTATCTACTTATTCATGAAGCACTCACATGAACACAAGGTTAATGTCAGACTTTTATTGTTAGGAGAATCTGAAGACTCTAACTGTTGTTCTCAGAGTAAAGTCTTAATATCATTAATTAGGCAAAGAAGTATCTTTCTATTTGATTGAGAAAAACTCCTTAACATGAGATTAAGGTGGAAAAGTCCTAAACATGTGCTTTAGGCAAGGAAGTCTCGAGTTGGGTGCTTAAGCATTGAAGTCTCATGCTTGCGGGCAGAGCGGGAGAAAGTCTCGAGTTGGGTGCTTGAGCAAAGAAGTCTCGATCAGGATTGATTGAGCAGGAAGTATCGAGTTGGGTGCTTAAGCAAGGAAGTCTCTATCATGTGTGGTTGAGCGGGAAGTCTTGAGTTAGGTGATTGAGCAAGGAAGTCTCTATCAGGTGTGATTGAGCAGGAAGTCTTGAGATGCTGACTTAAGCAATTATAATCAGTCTGATTATAGTTAAAAGCTCTTGTGCTGCAAGGGGACTGGACTACTCTCGGGTTGAGAGAAACCATGATATATTGTGTGTCTATTTATTTACTTCTATATTTATATTCTACTGTGCAAACAAACTTTGAAGTCAGACTCAGTTTTGATTCAGCCTCTTACTCATATTAGAATCTAAGCTTGAAACCTTAGGTTTTGAAATAGAGTTTCAGAAAACTGAAGTAAACTTCTCACTGATGATATTGACTTTGGTATCAGACCCTGGACGTGGTTCAGAATCTGATGATCCAAGAATCAGAAGTGAAAAAAAAATTAGTCATACACAAGTCAACCCTCCCCCCATTTCTTGTGTATTTTTCTCATCTTCAATATGAACATATTGTCAACACCAAAGGGTGTCAATTGCCTTTTTGTACATTAAAGTCAACAACCGGTAACATAGAAATAACTATCACGAAAATTACTTTTTAATTTAGAATATGGTTATCTAATTAATTTTTTCTGAAAAATGATATCTCGACACAATTTATTACACTTGCGTGATATATTTGTTCACAAAAATACGATAAATACTGAATTTTTAAAATTTCGGTCTCTCTCTCTCTCTCTCTCTCTCTCTCTCTCTCACACACACTCTCTCGCGCGCGTGCGCCATCTTACAACAACCGTTTAAAAAATCATAGTAATATCTCATTTTCGCTCGCCTGAATTTATTATTATTTTATTGAAATACATTTCATCACGGTCCTTAATAAAAACCATTGTGATAAATGAAAGATTATTTGCTTCGATTTTCAACACCAACATTTTTTAATATTTTTTTTATAAAAAGGGCCTGTCCTAATAGTTTAATAAATAAATATATTAAAATAGTACTTGTATTTTATTATGATTTTTGTTAACAGTCTTGGTGATAAGTTTTACGCATATAAATAAGCGAAATTATCAAGCTTTTGCACAAAATAGTCGTCACTCTAAAAAAAACCTAAAATCTCTCTATTTCACATGGAGCAAACTCGTCCTCATAAGCTTCTTCCTCTCAACATGAATCAAAATTATGAAGATTTATCTAACCAATCTAGTGAAAGCGTACCTATCAAAGAAATTGAGGTTCCTAAGGATGTTGGTGATATGATTGAGTATTGATTAAATAAGGTCATGGAAGCAGGAGATGTTAGGAATAACATCATTATTATTAAACCTTCTAGTGGGACACCTGACACTAAGAAGATATTGATCACAAATTTGAATCCTGAGAAGATAAGAAAGATAGAAGTTTTTGTTGAAGAGCTAATGGAATCAAGTGACTCTGAGTCAGATGAAGGCTGTGATAACTTCTTGGATTCGATTGGGCATGAAGTAAGGCTTCATTGATAAAGGGAGCTTCTGATCTTGAAGATTTAAGTTTTTTTTAAAATTTGATGACCCTTGTATTTGGGCGTATTTTATTTCTGTTTATAAAGGCTTTATAGCTTCATTGAACTTATGTTCAATAACAAATCTAATGCTAGTTGTTCTTCTCATGTTTTGGTTGTGTATGTGCTGAATTTTTTTATTGAAATATATTTCATTATGGTTCTATATAACAATTATTGTGAAAGACATTTTATTTTTTATATTTTATTGAAATAAATTAATATTAAAATACCTATTACCACTGCTATTATAAGAAATTGTTGTAAATAGTACTTACATTTTATTACAGGTTTTGTTAACAGCCGTGGGGATAAGTTTTACACATATATATAAGTGAAGTTATCAAGATTTCGCACATAATAGTCATCACTCTCAAAATAAAACTCTAGCATCTCTTTCTTCCACATGCAGTGAACTCGCCTCATAAGCTTCTTCATACTAAAAGGTACTGAAGTTCATAAGTTTTATCATTCTTCCTTCTTCTACATAAGTTTTCTTTCATGTTATTCATACGCTTTCTTCCATTTTTCTGTATATAGATTCTTTCATTTTTCTTTGTTTTTCATACACTTTCATTTGGAATGATTTTTGCGTTTTCATTTGGAAGAAAGCTTAGGGTTTAGAGTTTAGTATTTTTATTTGATATGATTTTCGTGTTTTTTGGGTTACGTCTACTTGAATCTCTGTTATTGAAATGGGTCTCAGTTTCCATATTTGTTCCATGTATGACACTATTCTTCTTAAAAATCTAAAAGACTATGTTCAATAGAGACATTAGTGTATTAGACATTACTTAGGTTTCCGTTTATGTTAACATGTTGTTAATGTCATGCTAGCTAGTTTATGATCCAAATCAAGTTGTCATGATGTTTGTAGGATTACAATCTCATGTTGGTTTATGTTTCCAAATCAGGTTAACACGATAATATATTGTCATACCCCAAAATTTGCCCGTTAATCTTGCAAGACATTTTTCAAGGCACTCTAAGACATTTTTCAAGACATTGATCTTAAAGGAACAAAGACCCAGCACACAAGGGGACAAATCCAGAAAATGACTTAAATTGGCTTGCTCGCTAGGCGAGCGAAATCCTTCGCCTAGCGAACCCTTCGCTGCACCACTCGCCTAGCGAAGCCTGCAGATACCAGAAATTTTGGGCTTAATTTTGAGCCCATTAGGTCACAAAAAACTATTATAAATACCAAGACCTCATTCAGAAAAGGGGGACGGACGGAGACAGAAAGAAGGAACAACAAACATTGGAGGCTAACCCAGAAAATTCAGAGCAACCCTAAAGGAAACCCTGAAGGAAACTCATCTGCACAAAGGTTACCTCCGCCCAACTCAATCCGGCACCAACCCTAAGAGTGATCTGCCAATTCAACGTTGCAATTCAATTGCCAACAGGTTTGCACTATCACTACCGCTTTATGCTTCCAATTTACATGTGGTATTATGATTGAATTTATAAATATATCTTAGGTTTTGTATGTGGATTTAAATATGTATGGATATCTTGATGTTTAACCATCAAATTTCTGTAATGGATGCCATAGGGTGCGGAGCTTGCTGAAATCGTACTGTTCTTGAATTCAAAACCCGCAGCCGTTCGCTAGTACATCGCTAAGCGAACATGTAGCGAGGGCTCGCCAGGCCCTCGCTAGGCGAGGCAGCAGCGAACGTGACAGTCGCTGATTTTTCTGTTCTGATTTTTGCTAATCTGACATGTTTTATTGTAACCATGCATGGTTTACCTGACATTATTACTGTTGTGATTCCTTTTGGTTTGGTGCAACTCTCGATTGCACCCTGATTTGGTATTCTGACCTGTTTGCTGAATATTGTAAGGGCTCACATACTCCCGGAAAAGGTAGCTTGCTAGGTATTCCACTTTATTTGTGGGATACCCCTGTAGAGATTCATCCTAATTACCTAATTGATTATAATGTGGAGATTCATCCTAATTACCTAATTGATTGTAAAATATTGCCTTTGAATATGTGATCTTGGACCTCTCTTTGTTGCCTTACGGTATTACAGTATTACGGTCATGTCCCGCGAAGGTGGGGATGCACTTAGCAAAGACCCTTCGGTTAAATCATCATGTCCCTATAAGATAAATCATAGTCCCTCGGATGTTGCCTGCGAATATATGATTTTTGTCCCTCGATGACCCGTCGTTGTAGCCTACGGTTAAATGATGATCGTCCCTTCGAATGCTAAGATATCCTTACAAATGTTGCCTTCAATGACCAATCGATGACCCTACAATGTCCCTTTTACATCCAAATGATAAAACTACTTACTTCTCAATAGTAAGGACAGTTGTACCCTCATAAGGATAGGAAATGCCCATAAAGACCTTGGGTAGGTATAACTCTTAAATGTTAACTCACAACCTAAAACATTTTTCATACATCACACTTTGCAAAATATCTACTAGAAAATCACCACTTGGTATACATTCATACTAGAATCATTGCCAAGTTATATTTTTCTAAACAGCTTTCAAAATTAAACGAGATAAATACTTTGTATGCATTCATACTGTAGCGGTGTATTCGTCGCTATATGATTTATTGATTAAACCATAAGCAAAGTATACAAAGAAATCGAGTCGCCACCGCACTTTTATTTATCCTAAGGATTGGCTAAAAAGCGAACAAAAGCCTAAGAAGTTTTACACGTAGAAAACTAATGAAAAGATCAGAGAATCTGGGTAAGGGGTAAATTACGCAATGGGAAGGTGTTAGACACCCATCACGTCCTAGGTACTCCTAGGGAGCCCTTTTCACACTTGTTGTATAAAAATGTTTATTTGTTTATGACATATTGTGCAAACATGAATGTGAAGATGAGAAAAGAATATACAAGTTAGTTATTTTTGTGTTTGAACGGATGAACCTGTTGCCTACGTACCTTCCATCAAAGGTAAGGATCAAAATGTCGTAGTTCGGCTAAAAGATTTCCAAAAATTAGTGAGTTCATTTTAAAACACAAGCACTAAGGCTTTTCATTACCAATGGGAGAAAAATCAACCTGAATTCAACAATCCACCATGCGAGGACGGCTTCGACGTACTAGAGGGGTTAACCCTGTTTTCAGTACGGAAGTCTTACAATCGACTCACTAAGGATAAGGTAAGATTTACATCAACCGCTATGGTAATTGAAACCTATGGCTGATGTATGAAAACATATTAACAATGGACGAAGCCACAAAACAATTGAATGTGTGAAGTTAATTGATTATGAGTATTCACAAAATATGGTCAAAGTATGATTAATATTGATTCAAAGAAGTGTTATGAAATGGAGTTTGAAAAGTCAAGGACTTAGGGTCCGGGTTTCTAATCTGAAAAGACATGAAGATGTTTGCACAACAATTTAAAGTTTTTGAAAGCAAAGGGTGAAAAGGTTCAGGAACAAAAAGGATGTGGATAATGGAGTGTAAAACTTCCTAGAAGTTCACCTCTTGAAATCATATAGAAGATGATTCAAGTGTGTCCTTAGGAATAGGCGATGTGCAAGCAAGCAAATAAAAAGCAAGGTGATACCGGATGCCATCAATGGACTTATACCAATCTCACAAACAAAAGCGGATACCGGATACCAATAAATGGGTTTACACCAATCTCCTAAAACAAACAAGGATGTCAGATGCCAATAAATGGACTTATTCCAACCTCCTAAACAAAACAAAACCTGGATATCAGATGCCAATTGGTCTGGACTTATTCTAATCTCCTCAAAGTAAAACAAAACTTGGATGTCAGATGCCAATCTATCTGGGCTTACTCTAATCTCCGAAGGATGATCATATGAGTACAAATGCCAACAACATGGTCTTACAATTGCATCCTCACAAAGCAATCACAAACAAGAAAGTGGATGTCAGATGCCAATCTATCTGGGCTTACTCTAATCTCCAACAGATGATCATGGGAGTACAAATGCCAACAACATGGACTTATAATTGCATCCTCACATACAACAAACAAGCAAAAGCAATGGACATAAGTAGCCAAATGAAATGGTCTTACACTTTATCCCTTCCAAATCATAGGAACAATGGCCAATGAATGGACTTACAATTGTCCTCAATGGGTAAACTCAAACAAACCACAAGGGTATGAAATGATGATCATGCAATAATGAACAATTAATGATGATAAATGCACCAAGGCATGCAAGCAAACATGGACAAATGCAACAAGCAATCAATCAGACAAAATCATTTAGCACACACTATAACCAGGCAATTAGGCTCAAGCAAGGGTTAGACTTTAAAGTCCACTGGAATGGGGTAAGTGGTGCTCTTAACCTTGACATTGAGAGCCAAGGTGAAGCAGATGAAAGGATATGAGGGGTGTGCCTCATCACTCTTATCCCTGGTCAGGGAGAGCATTGAATATCAGAAGGTGTGGGAGTTCAGAAAGTTGGAACTCTCTCCACAAGTTAATGACTCGATAGATCTTGGGTTTTTACTCACTATGCATCAACACATGTGGTGTGAGAAAGGTGAATGACACACAGAATAGTAGGAGATAGGCTACATATCTCTTCTATCTACCAATTGCCTCATATGAGGTCTTTTCCTGCTTGGGGACAAAGTCAAACAATCACAAACATTGCCTCTTAAGGAAGACTTCAAACAGGTGCCTGGCTAAGTAACAAGCCAGGTCTTCCAGACTACATGGAGACAAGAGATTCTACCTCAATGCTTAAGCAAAGCAAGGCAATAGCAAGTTCACAATGGAACTATAGCAACTAAGGTACCTGAAATCAATCAAATATAATCAGTATACCAATCACAAAGTCAAAACAGACAAGATAAGAGCCAACAGTCAACACAATCAATCACATGTGCAAAGCACAAGCTCAAAGCAAATGAGCTAGAGGCATCCTACAAAACAAACCAAGTTAGTCTATAACAATCAAATAAACCAAACTCAATCAACTTGCATTAATCTCCTTAAAGCAATTGCTTCTTCAACCTGAAAATCACATTCAAACATGAGAAGTAAACCCTTAGGCCAAAGCCTAGGGTCAAAGGAGGAGAAATAGACCAAAACAGAACATGAAAATTGATCAAAATCAAGATTAATCAAATAAGAACAAAGTCCAATTGGTCTCACATCAAAACTATTCATCAATTGCATTTCATAAGCAAATCATGTCAAACTATGCAAATTGAAACACATTGGAGCAAACAGAATGATCACAAGCATATCAATACCACAATGGCTCAATAAATTCCAAGAAAATCCTGCCTAAACAGAACACATTGAATGAGCAACACACCAAAAATCATGTCAATTGGATAAGTGGAAGTAGGTCAATGAAAATCAACAAGTCAAAGCATGTTCAAATAAGCTCATACAAGGCACCAAATCATGCATCAAGTTCAAGTAAGCATAAAACAGAAATGGCATAAGATAAATGAGTGAGACCAAAACCATGACAAACTTCAAGATGTGTATAATACACATGCCAAATTCCAAGTCCATCCAATGAGCCACAAGAATTTCACAAAACATATAAAATCATGACTCACAAAATGTTCACAATTGGTCAAACAGGGGAGAAATTCGCAAACAAATAGAAAATGCATTCAAAAATCCCAGGAAAAATCACAAGCAAACTAGACATCCACAAGTATTAACATGCAAAAATCCAGGTCATTTCAAGTTCAATAAGCATGGAAAATAAAATCAAGAACATGAACAAGACATGGTGTGACATACATTGTCACACCTCCAAAGATCACATCATATCTCACAATCCAGAAACTCAAAAATAGAAAACTATATACCAAAATGACCAGGAGTGAGTCTAGATCATGCATATAAAATTTCAAGCATTTATAATTAAGCATCAAGATTTCATTGTCAAAATAGTAGGAAAGGTGCAAGGAATGGTACATGAAAGTAAACCCTAGGAATTTCTAAAATCCAACCGTGCACAATTCTTGAAAAAATTATCATAAAAAATTAGACAAGCTAATGAACAAATCAAAAAAAGAATCATGTAATTTGGACTATTATTTTTTGATTTATGAATTTTTTAATGTGAAAGAAAATAAAAAATGCAAGAGAAGGCAAGGCATGAACATGATAAGCATCATATAAAAAATAATACAAGGCCAAGTGAATTTTGTAGCCAGCGAGGAATCGAACCCCTGGCCAATTCAAATGGAGCGCGTTTCAGAATGAAACGCTCCATTTCATTAACTACGTGGCGCTTGGCAATTGGTAGCATGGCACACAAACGGCTAAACGCATGCAGAAGCGAAGAAAATGGATCAAAGCGCGCGCTGGGAACAAAACCTAAGCAAGTTCATCATGTTCTTCAGCATTCATCATCATCATGAACAAATCTCGCAGAAATCCACAAAAATTATATGGATCGACTCAGCATTCAACGTACATCAACAATCTAATCATGATTTATCCTAATTTTATGCATGGCAAGAGATTCGATAGAAACAAGTTTTGGTGTTCAAACTTAAAATCAAGATATCTTCATCAAATCTCAATGAAATCGCACGATTCAAGTTGCAGTGTGCTCTACTAACTAGGATCTACAAAAGCCACATGAAGATTTCAAGAATTAGCTCGTTCGAATCTTACCTTGATGGAGATGCAGCTGTTGAATTTGTGCTCTTCAAGGCTTGGATTATCAAAACAGATCTTCAAGAATGCTTGGATGAAGGTATGAAACCAATGCTTCAGCTCAACACAGCTCGAATTAGCATAAATCTCCAACTGCCATGTGCAAGCTCAAAGTTCTACAGTGGTGATTCTTCAAGATTTTCCACGATTCTCCTTCAACAGATCTCCTATAGTACCTGCAGATGATGAACCACACAAGAACAAGCAAGAAGAATGATGAATTTCGATGGAAAAAGTGAAAAAAAAACTTGAGAGAAATTGAGAGAATTTTGGTGATTTGTGATTTGGATCTGAGATTGTGATTGTGGATTTCGAAATTCTGTTATGATTAAGGTCTTATAGTACCTGTTAATCCACTTGGTAAACATGATTAGCAACAAATGAAATGGATTAGTGAATTGCACATGTTATGCAATTTGGCAAAAATGCCCTTTTTCAAATGGAACCAATGGAACAGTGCAAAACCAGTTGAAGCAAGTCCAAATTTCTGTTTTGAAGTGATTGGCATTGGTTTGGAGTGAAAATCATGTGTATTTCTCAAAATCACCTTTTTTCCCACCAAAATTTAAATTGGTTCACTTGAAAAATGGACTTTTTATGTGATGATTTTTGATGCAATGTAATGATGGATTATGATAAAGCATGTCAAATGGGGTTTGCTCAAAAAAGAATCACATGAATTGGCCTAATGGTTCAAGAGTTATGCCTCCTTGAAGTTCAACTTTTCTTGAAAATGATTTGATCATAACTTGCTAACCACATATGAGAAATGAGTGTTCTTGGACTTTTTGGAAAGGTAAGAGCAAGATCTTCAACTTTCATGTTGGACAAATTTTGATTTGAAGCTTGCTTGATGATGTTAAGTTGAGGAGAAGACCTTTCCATTTTTGGCAGTTGGAAATTACAGGTCACTTGCTATTTTGGGAAACTTTTTGTCTGACCTCCAATTCCTCAATGATGATGTTTGACATGTTATATGAGGCTTGCATGGACATGAATGAGACCTCTCAAACCATTTCCCACCATCAAATCACTGATTAAATGCACAGTTGACCACAATTGACTTTGCTAGGGTTTTGGTTGACTGAGCCATGCTTTGATGAATTTCAAGCCTCTACCACTTGAGATCTTGATCCAAAATGATGTCACAACTCATATGAACTCTTATGAATGATCATGGTACCCAAATTCTTCAAGAATGGCCACCATTTATGCCCAATGGATGATTTTGACTGATTTGACCTACTGTTGCTTCATCTGCAAGTAACAATGTTAGATGACAATATTTTTGTACTTTTGGGTTAATAAACAAATGAAAAGCAATGATATACAAATGCTAGACATGCTTGGTGATCAAGAACCACACTCACAATGTAACCCACCCACTAAGAGGCAAGCAAGGTGCACAATGATCCTAGAGGCAATGATATGATATGATATGATGCCATGAGGGATCTTAGGGACAAAATTGGGGTCTTACACATACAAGAATCATTACAAAGCTAAACTCTCTTTTCAAAACATTTTCTAAGCAGTTCACAAACACTTTTTCAGACAAGAAAAATATAAGTGATCCAGCAATTAAGAGCCCATGGATAACCATGGATACAAAGGGTGCTAACACCTTCCCTTTGTATAATATACCTCCCGAACCCAAAATCTAATCAAGGTCTTTCCTGTTCTTTTCCGCCTTTCCTTATTGGACAAAAGAAAAGTCGGTGGTGACTCTTGCTATCCGCGACATTTGCTTTCCAAAGCAAAAGCACCCAAAGTCAGTTCACCGTATGACAGAACTGGTGACTCTACTGGGGATCCTTAAAAAGAGAGGTTACCTTAAATAACAAGATCACTTATTTGAATTATATTATTTACTTTTAAGGGATTTCTTGGGTATTTTATGCTTGAGTGAAAGATCCTACACCCGGATCTAGTGTACCTTAGGTAAGTAGCAAGAAATCATCGCGACTATCCGACGTATACTGGAATGGTTAAAATGATGGCTACGGTTAATGTGACACTTTGGATGTCCTGATGTTCCTCATGTTTACTTGAGGAAAAATTTGGCGTCTGCGTGGTGTCATCAAAGCATTAACCAAACCTTTAGAACCCTAATTGACTCATCCTAGCCATTAGAAAGTAGTGAGATAACTGACTTCGGTTCCGACTGGGGTTGGTTGAGACTCGATACTACACTCTTTGAGATTGGACTTTAGGGAAATTTTGGTCAACCGCTTGGTGTTGCACTGAAGTGGACTTAAGGAAAGGTCGATGATTTGAGATCCTTCTAGAACCCGGTTACTATTCTAGGACAGGTGAAACCAACCAAACTTCAGTGGGGAGGGTACTTACCTATGAAACTCATGCAAGCCTTAAAAACCTAGGAATGATTGCGGTGTGACTTGTTTGTGTTTGTTACTTACATAACATCATAACATCATAACATCATGACATCATAACATCATGACATTGTACTAACCATTTCAAGGACTTAGGGATTTAAGTTTGCTCTGTTACAGGGCTATGGCTTCCAGGAAGACCATCCGGATCAATCTTATGGCGATCTCTCCTCAACTCAAGGATTTAGTGTCAGAACTTCCCGATCATGCTCAGTTCATCAAGAAACATGGTTCCCTCCTCAATTTAGTTACCACCAGTTTCAAAGAAGATATGATGAGAGTTCTATTCCAGTTCTTCGATCTTAAACATTATTGCTTCACCTTCCCAGATTATCAGTTGGTACCCACATTAGAAGAATTCTCCAGGCTGCTTGGGGTACCTATCCTTGATCAAACACCTTTCAGTGGTTTAGAAAAGATTCCGAAGTCTGAAGAAGTTGCCGCAGCTTTACACATGACAAAGTCCGACATTGAAACTAATTGGGTAACAAGAAGTGGAGTTAAGGGTTTACTTGCCAAATTTCTGATAAATAAGGCCCGAGAATTCTTAAAGGTTATGAATGTCCATGCTTTCGAGGATGTTCTAGCACTACTAATCTATGGTTTGGTTCTATTTCCTAATCCGGATCAATTCATAGACATGAATGCTGTTAGGATATTTCTCACTCATAACCCTGTGCCTACCTTGCTTGGAGACATTTTGCATTCCCTTCACACTCGTACTATGAAAAGGCAAGGGACTCTCATGTGCTGCGTACCTTTATTATCCAGGTGGTTTATTTTGCACCTTCCTCAATCAGTCTTGAAGAATGAGCAAAATTTGAAATGGTCTCAAAGGATAATGTCGCTCTCCCATTCAAACATCCGTTGGTGTCCTCATCTCGAAGAAAACGTTATCATCGTTGACCGTTGCGGAGAATTCTCTAACGTACCACTCCTGGGGATAAGAGGAGGTATTACTTATAACCCAGCCTTAGCCCTACGTCAGTTTGGTTATGCTCGAAGAGATGGTCCACATGAGATAATTATCCAAGGCACTGTGTTTGACTATGACAACGATTCCCAAGGTCTCCGTCAATGATTTGTACGAGCTTGGAGCATGGTGAAAAGAAGCACTTTAGGACAGAAAAACTCTATTCCTATGGAACCTTATCTCAGATGGGTACGCGCAAGAGCTCGTGAACTTGTCATGCCATATCTTGCAATTGAACCTCTGATTGTCGGACCGGAAGTTGAAGGAGGCGCACCTCATATCATTCCTTATCCAGATATGCCTACCAATGTTGAAGAATTGAAGAAATCCTGGATCCAGTTGAGAGAGGAAAGGGTTACTTTTGAAACTCGGTTTGGTGCAGAAAGGAAGAAGGTGTTAGAGCTCACCAGCCAACTTAATGAGGAACGAAGACTCAATGCATATCTTCACCCCAAAAGAAGCCGTCCCTGGGAGACTTGAGCTTTCATTGTATTTTTATTATTCTTTTTGTAATGAACATCGATTAAAGAAATTATTAATAAAAGTTTCTCTCTTTTTGGGGGTTTATGCAAAGTTAAATTCCAAAAGTCCTTGAAAACATTTCATACATTGCATAGCATAACATTGCATAACAGGTATTCTAAAGGATCAATGTTCTCACGGTCTTCCTTCTAAACAGAAAAATGGCTCTCGAACAAACTGTCAAAGATCTCCAGGCTCAAAATGCTCAATTCCAGGAGATGATCATGAACTTATCCAAGGGGCAGGAGGAGCTAAAAACTCTCTTGCTCGAGAAGAAGAAAGACAAGAAAGCTGTGAGTTACATTAACCCGGGAAGAAGGCTTAAAGGACAGGCCGCAGGAGCCAAGATTAGAATTCCGAAGGATCAAGAAGAGGAGACAGAGAATGATTCGGAATAGGAGAATGGTGATCCCTTCAACCCTGAGGACGACGATGAAGATTATGAAAATGAACAGTACTCTCAAAAAGATGATAAGTATAAGTTGCTGGAAGAACGCATGCTAGCTATGGAGGGTCAGAAGGCGCCCGGTCTGGATTTCGAAGGCTTAGGTCTGGTCTCTGATGTGGTCATTTCCCGCAAATTCAAGGTCCCCGCGTTCACTAAATATGATGGTGCGTCTTGTCCTCAGATGCATCTGAGAGCTTATGTGAGAAAGATTCAGCCGTATACCACTGATAGAAAACTATGGATCCATTTCTTCCAAGAGAGTCTGTCTGGCACACAGTTAGAGTGGTATTATCAGCTCGAGAGCTCTAACATCCGCACCTGGACTGATTTAGCAACAGCTTTCTACAAGCACTACCAGTATAATTCTGAATTAGCGCCTACTCGGCTACAGTTGCAGAATATGACTATGGGATCTAAAGAAAGCTTCAAAGAATATGCTCAAAAATGGAGAAATTTGGCTGGCCGAGTCAAACCCCCTATGACTGATTGAGAATTAGTGGACATGTTCATGGGTACACTGACTGGCCCATTCTACAGCCATCTATTGGGAAGTTCCTCATCGGGTTTCACTGAACTTATACTAACAGGCGAACGTGTTGAAAGTGGCATTCGAAGTGGAAAAATACAGGTGGCTACCTCTACAAGCACCAAAAAGTCCTATCAGGGGAAGAACGAATCAAATGTTGTGTACGGTCAAAGGGGTCATAACAAGAAAAATCGTGACCATACTGTTGGAGCAGTTACGATTGCAGCACCGCCATCTCAAAACTTCCAACACAGACAAGACAGACCAAGAAGACAGTTTACGAAGATCAATATGACTTTAGCACAAGCACTGCAGGGTATGCTAAAAGCAAATTTAATTACCCTCAGAGATCCTCCTGCAAATCCCAACACTACTTCTCCTCGTTATAATCCCAATGCCAGGTGTGCATATCACTCTGATAGTCCCGGGCATGATACAAACGATTGTTGGTTGTTGAAGAATAAGATTCAGGACATGATCGACGCTGGAGAAATTGAATTTGATCCTCCAGAGACTCCTAATGTCATCACTGCTCCTATGCCTAACCATGACAAGACTGTTAATGCTGTGGATGACAATTCTCACATTACCAATGTAGCTGACTTAGCATCTCCTCTCTTGATCATCAAGAAGAATTTATTGCAAGCTGGTTTATTTCCAGGTTGTGCGGAAAATTGCGATCTTTGTATACTCCGACCAAATGATTGCTTGAAGTTGAGGAATGGTATTCAACGGCTGATGGATGATCGTACAATTCTCTTAGAAAAGGTTCCTAAGGCGGAAAACCCTATTGAAGAAATATCGATTGCTAGGTCCAAAGTTCCAGTGAAGATTACCGCCACTAGAGTGCCTATGAAGATTACTGCTGAGCCTAAGGTAGCTCCCCTAATTATTACTGCACCTGGCCCAGTACCGTATTCCTCAAGCAAAGCCATTCCGTGGAATTATGGAGGTGATGTTTACATCCACTGCATAAAGCAAGATGATAATTCTGCTAATCCTAATGACGTTGACATTGTTGGGACTAGTAAAGTTACTCGAAGCGGAAGGATCTTCTCTCCAGAAATCTCGCCTCCCGTCCTTGAAACTCGAGGAAAGGAACCAGTAATCAATCCTTCTCAGTCAAGGACACCAGTCGAAGTTACTACCGAAGATGTTGCCAAGCAGGAAATGGAAGAAATGCTGAAAATCATCCGCAAGAGTGATTTTGATGTGGTAGAACAGTTGGGACATACTCCGTCTAAAATTTTGATGTTATCCTTGTTGTTATCTTCTGAGTCTCATGCCAATGCACTGATAAAATTCTTGAAGACCGCTCATGTACCTCAGGAGACATCTGTCGATCAGTTCGAAAATTATGTTGCTCACTTGGCTGTTGACAATGGCCTAGGCTTTTCCGATGCTGACCTGACACCAGCAGGAAAGAATCACAATAAAGCTCTGCATATCTCCATTGAGTGTAAGGGGATCACCTTGGCTCACGTGTTGATCGATAATGGCTCTTCTTTGAATGTGCTACCGAAAGCTGTACTCGGTAAGCTTGACTGTAAAAGCATTGAACTGAAGCCTAGAGACGTTGTAGTGCGTGCTTACGATGGTGCGAAGAGTGTTATCCATGGTGAAGTGGTTCTCCCTATCAAGATAGGACCTCAAGTCTTCAACACTACCTTTCACGTAATGAACATTCGTCCTGCCTATTCCTGCTTGCTGGGACGCCCTTGGATTCATGGGGCAAGTGTTGTAGCTTCGTCTCTCCATCAAAAGCTGAGGTATCCAATAGAGGGTAAGATTGTCACTGTGTGTGGAGAAGAAGAGTATATGGTCAGTAGTGTGCATACCTTCAGATACGTCGAGATGGATGATGAATTCGTTGAGACTCCTTCTCAGTCATTTGAAGTGGTTCCTCCAACTAGTCTTGTCCTTAAGCCAACTTCCCGTGTGCCCAAGGTTATTCGTGCTCCTCCTGCTATGATTTCTCTGAAAGATGCTCAAGACGTAGTTGAAGATGGTGGTCGTACTGGCTGGGGTCACCTGATCGATGTACCGTACAAGTCTGATAGATTTGGCCTGGGATTTAGCTCTGAAAAGGCAGTCAAAGATCAAATTAATGTTGTAGAAGATGCTGATAGCGATTGCGACTTGGATAGCTGGATTTTCCCAACAATCGGTGACGGACTCAATAATTGGAAGGCTGAAGACACTATCTCGATTGCCTTTAGTCAGGAGTAATTGTTATTGCTATTTTAGTGTTACAAATTTTTAATTTTTTGAACTTCTTAAAGCATTGTGCCTATACCCGGGGAACAAATAGCTAATTTGTTAAGGGTCTTGTCATTTTCATAAGCATATTCACATTCAATAAGTCAATGGACTTTTTGCATTCAAATATTGCGCTCTTTATCTTTCCTGTCATCTTTCAAACAAGCTATGCTTTCTTACACACACTCACGCAACAAATTGCAGATCCATATCCACTCTGGATCCTGTTGATAATAATTCTGCTACTGTTCATTATGACTTCGAAAATCCGATCTACCAAGCCGAGGATGGAAGTGAGGAAGATTGTGAAGTACCTGGAGAGCTTGCCAGACTGTTACTGCAAGAAGAAAAGACTATACAGCCACATGAAGAATCAATCGAAATTATAAATCTGGATACTGAAGTAGACAAGAAAGAAGTCAAAATAGGAGCAGGCTTGGGAAACAGTGTCAAGGAAAGATTGATTCAGATGTTACATGACTATATTGAGATTTTTGCTTGGTCTTACAAAGATATGCCAGGACTGGATACTGATATAGTAGTGCATCGTTTGCCGATGAAGGAAGATTGTCATCCTATTAAGCAAAAGGTTCGTCGCATGCGTCCTGAAATGTCCGAGAAAATCAAAGCCGAAGTTATGAAACAATTTAATGCCGGTTTTCTAGCTGTTACTTCTTATCCCCAATGGGTTGCTAATGTGGTCCCGGTGCCAAAGAAGGATGGTAAGGTGCGAATGTGTGTAGATTACAGAGATTTGAATAAAGCGAGTCTCAAAGATGACTTTCCACTTCCGCACATTGATGTTCTGGTAGATAACACCGCTCAACACAAAGTATTCTCCTTCATGGATGGATTCTCGGGTTATAACCAGATTAAGATGGCGCCCGAAGACATGGAGAAAACTACGTTTGTGACGCAATGGGGCACTTTCTGTTACAAAGTAATGCCATTCGGTCTAAAGAATGCAGGGGCAACATACCAGCGTGCTATGGTGGTTTTGTTCCATGATATGATCCATCATGAAATAGAGGTATATGTGGATGACATGATAGCCAGATCTCATACTGAAGAAGAACATCTCGATCATTTATACAAACTGTTTGAGAGGTTGAAGAAATACAAGTTGAGATTGAACCCGAACAAATGCACCTTTGGAGTAAGATCCGGTAAACTCTTGGGCTTTATTGTCAGTGGTAAAGGAGTTAAGGTTGACCCGGCTAAGGTGAGAGCTATTCAAGAAATTCCAGTTCCCCGTACAGATAAAGAAGTCAGAGGTTTCTTGGGACGCTTGAATTACGTTGCCCGATTTATCTCCCATTTGACTGCTACCTGCAAACCCATCTTCAAATTACTGAGGAAAAATCAAGAGATGATCTGGAATGATGAATGTCAAGAAGCTTTTGACAAAATCAAGAAGTATCTCCAAGAACCTCCAATTCTGATGCCACCAGTTGAAGGAAGACCTCTAATCATGTATTTGACCGTGTTAGAAAATTCAATGGGGTGTGTGTTGGGGCAACATGACGAGTCTGGTCGAAAAGAGCATGCCATATACTACCTTAGCAAAAAGTTTACCGACTGTGAAACAAGATACTCATTGCTCGAGAAAACTTGTTGTGCTTTGGCTTGGGCTGCTCGCCGACTAAGACAGTATATGTTGAATCATACCACCTTATTGATTTCTAAGATGGATCCTATCAAATATATATTTGAGAAACCTGCCCTCTCCGGAAGAATAGCAAGATGGCAAATGATTTTAACAGAGTATGATATCCAATATACTACTCAGAAAGCCATCAAAGGAAGCGTGTTAGCTGATCATTTGGCTCATCAAGCAGTTGATGATTACCAATCTATGAATTTTGAGTTCCCAGATGAGGATGTCATGCTTGTTACTGATTATGAAGAACCTAGACCAGATGAAGGACCCGAACTGGGATCCCGATGGACTATGGCTTTCGACGGATCTTCTAATGCGTTGGGCAATGATGTTGGTGTTGTAATTATCTCTCCCAGGGGTTGCCATACGCCTTTCACTGCTAGACTATGTTTTGAATGTACCAACAATATGGCTGAATATGAAGCATGTATTTTGGGACTCAAGGCTGCTATAGACATGAAAATCAAGTTTTTGAGTGTGTACGGGGACTCAGCCTTAGTAATCAGTCAGATCAAAGGAGAATGGGACACTAAACATCCGAATCTCATCCCTTATCGAGAGCGGGTGTTGACATTAATCCCATACTTTGAAGAGATTACATTCAAACATATTCCACGAGAAGAGAATCAGTTGGCAGACGCATTAGCTACCATGTCATCTATGTTCAAAGTCAGATGGGACAATGAAGCTCCCATGATCACCATTGCACGATTAGAGGAACCAGCATATTGTTATAAACTGAATACTGATGAAGTAGAAGAGAAACCTTGGTTCCACGAAGTAAAAAGATATCTAGAAACTCAAGAATACCCTGAAGGGGCATCCATCAATGACAGAAAGTTTTTGAGGAAGTTCTTCGCTAAATTCTTTTTGAGTAATGGAGTATTATACAAACGTAATCATGATTCGACTTTGCTTCGCTGTGTGGATAAAAGGGAAGCAGAAAAGATTATGGAAGACATACACGATGGTACTTTTGGGACTCATTCTAATGGCCATACGATGGCCAAGAAAATTCTGAGATCAGGGTATTATTGGTCTACCATGGAAGTTGATTGCCACCATCACTCCAGAACTTGTCACAAGTGCCAGATCTATGCGGACAAAGTACATATACCTCCTTCTCCATTGAATGTGTTGACAACACCTTGGCCCTTCGCAATGTGGGGCATTGATATGATTGGAGAGATTAAACCTACTGCTTCTAATGGACATCGTTTCATTCTTGTTGCTATTGATTATTTTACGAAGTGGGTAGAGGCAGCCTCATTTGCTTCTGTCACCAAGAATGTGGTGGCACGGTTCATCAAGAATAGTCTTATTTGTCGGTATGGCATCCCTGAAAGAATTATCACTGACAATGGTACTAACTTGAACAACAAGATGATTACTAAACTCTGCACGCAGTTCAAAATAAAACACCACAACTCTTCTCTGTACCGGCCAAAGATGAACGGCGTCGTGGAAGCTGCTAATAAGAATATTAAGAAGAT
Organism: Lathyrus oleraceus; assembly: GCF_024323335.1. Taxonomy (NCBI): domain Eukaryota; kingdom Viridiplantae; phylum Streptophyta; class Magnoliopsida; order Fabales; family Fabaceae; genus Lathyrus; species Lathyrus oleraceus. Next base: position 365,471,563 of record NC_066581.1, on the reverse strand, counting down.
CATACAAAAGATGACAGTAACATACAAAGACTGGCATGAGATGTTACCATTTGCTCTTCATGGTTATCGCACTTCAGTCCGAACCTCGACAGGGGCAACTCCTTTCTCTTTAGTCTACGGAATGGAAGCCGTCTTACCGGTGGAAGTTCAGATTCCCTCCCTAAGAATCATGAAAGAGGCAGGTTTATACGAGGATGAATGGATTCAGACTCGACTCGATCAGATAAATTTGATTGATGAAAAGAGACTCGTGGTTGTTTGTCATGGACAGATATATCAGAAGCGCATGACCCAGGCGTTTAATAAGAAAGTCAGGAGACAGGTATATCAAATTGGCGACTTGGTAATAAAGCGTATCATTCTACCGCAAGGTGATTCTAGAGGCAAATGGACTCCCACATACGAAGGGCCGTTTGTAGTTAAGAAGGTATTCTCTGGTGGAGCCATGATGCTTGCTACAATGGATGGCGAAGACTTCCCACATCCCGTGAACGCAGACATAGTTAAAAAATACTACGCATAACAGAGACCCGCTAGGTCGACGTATCTAGGCAAAAGTAAGGGCATCCCAGCGAACCAAAAGGGTTCGGGCAAAAATTAGGGATAAACATATAAAAATATACACCCGACAAGTCGAAAACCTGAAAAGGCGACTTGAGCAAAAAAGGGTATCCTGGTGGACTGAAAACCTGAAAAGGCGGTCCAGGCAAAAATTAGGGATTAAAGCGTATGATTATGTCCCGTTCTCGGCCAGCTTCACCCAAAGTCAAAGGGACTGAACGAACCAATCACTTCTATCCGACAGCAGGAGATGAGAGGCTTGAAGACATAATGACAGTAGTGGAATTAAAATCAATAGGACCCTTTCTGCATAGCTTTTTATTTGTTTTCTTGACAATTTCCTCTTACTAGGATTTCTGTCTCCTTGTACTCAAATTGCCTATTTATAGGCCCTCTGTCAAAATCAATACAATTTTATTTCCAAAAAGATGCTTTGTTTTACTTTCTCTGTTTTGTTTGCATAAACATCCATTGATTTGATTCGAATGAGTATATGCGTTTGAACATGATTGATGTTTACCAAAAATACATGCATAAAATAGCAATAGCAGTTACTAAAAGACTTTAGGGTCGAGGATAAGGTCTAACCATGCTTTCCAACAAGTCCGGTTACAAATCCTTTCCCCAGCAAAACTAGTCATTTCCCAGAAGAAATTGGCATTACTAGACAGACTGGTCATCTCTTCCATCCCCAGCCAGGCTCTGTTGAATACTTCTATCATCAGACAGAAATCAAGTATCCCCAGCTAAGAAAGGGTCATCAATACAAGTATCTCCAACCAGAATATGGGGATTTATTTTCCCCTGGCAAAAATTCTCAGACGCATAATTCATTCATGCATCATCTCACATCATATACATGCATGCAATGTTCGCATTTATTTTCAAAAGCATAAAACATCTCATGCATCATGACATGGCATGAGGCTAACTTTATGTTTCAGGTTAATTATCCTCCTGATACAGTTAAAATAAAGATCCATTCAGACAGACACCTTTATCGATTACATTCAAGATTCAAATATATCTTTCAGATATAATCCATATAAACATTCATTCTTATAAGTACTCTGATATCCTCCTATTGGTGGCATCTTTAAGCCCATCCCAGACATTTATTGCAAATACAACATATACAAATGTTATCAGATATAGCCTAACGTACGGTTCATTCTGATTCAGCCCAACATATGATTCCTTCAACTATTCCAATACGGTCTGGCGTACGACCCATTTGGATCTTCATTCCTCAGATACTACCTAGCGCACGGTACATTCCGAGGTGTAGTCTAGCGTACGACTACTTTCTTCGGATACAGCCTAACGTACGGCTCATTCTGCAACTCAGATACGATCTAGCATACGATCCATTTGGATCTTCATTCCTCAGATACTACCTAGCGTACGGTACATTCCGAGGTGTAGTCTAGCATACGACTACTTTCTTCAGATACAGCCTAACGTATGGCTCATTCTGCAACTCAGATACGATCTAGCGTACGATCCATTCTGATTCTACCTTCGTCAGACGCAGCCTAACGTACGGCTCATTCTGCAACTCAGATACGATCTAGCGTACGATCCATTCTGATTCTTATTTCGTCAGATACAACCTAACGTACGGCTCATTCTGCAATTCAGATGCGATCTAGCGCATGATCCATTCTGATCCTTTATCCCCAGTGAAGTCGACAGCCTAATGGAGGACTCACTATACGGTCTAGCGTACGACCTGGTGTGGCACCCATGTCTTCAAATTGGTCTGATGTACGACGCCCTCTGAAGCTCTCATCATCAAACTTCCTGGATGGCATCTTTAAGCCCATCTCCATCAAGACTAACTTTTAATTAGCAAGCGCAAATTTTCGGGGCATTCTAAGTGTTCAATAATCTTACACCTTCAGACCACGAATGGCATACATACCATTCTAACCCTCTCGGTTTAAGAATATTGAACAGGGGCAGCTGTCATACCCCAAAATTTGCCCGTTAATCTTGCAAGACATTTTTCAAGGCACTCCAAGACATTTTTCAAGACATTGATCTTAAAGGAACAAAGACCCAGCACACAAGGGGCCAAATCCAGAAAATGACTTAAACTGGCTTGCTCGCTAGGCGAGCGAAATCCTTCGCCTAGCGAACCCTTCGCTGCACCACTCGCCTAGCGAAGCCTGCGGATACCAGAAATTTTGGGCTTAATTCTGAGCCCATTAGGTCACAAAAAACTATTATAAATACCAAGACCTCATTCAGAAAGGGGGGACAGACGGAGACAGAAAGAAGGAACAACAAACCCTGGAGGCTAACCCAGAAAATTCAGAGCAACCCTAAAGGAAACCCTGAAGGAAACTCATCTGCACAAAGGTTACCTCCGCCCAACTCAATCCGGCACCAACCCTAAGAGTGATCTGCCAATTCAACGTTGCAATTCAATTGCCAACAGGTTTGCACTATCACTACCGCTTTATGCTTCCAATTTACATGTGGTATTGTGATTGAATTTATAAATATATCTTAGGTTTTGTATGTGGATTTAAATATGTATGGATATCTTGAATGTTTAACCATCAAATTTCTGTAATGGATGCCATAGGGTGCGGAGCTTGCTGAAATCGTACTGTTCTTGAATTCAAAACCCGCAGCCGTTCGCTAGTACATCGCTAAGCGAACATGTAGCGAGGGCTCGTCAGGCCCTCGCTAGGCGAGGCAGCAGCGAACGTGACAGTCGCTGATTTTTCTGTTCTGATTTTTGCTAATCTGACATGTTTTATTGTAACCATGCATGATTTACCTGACATTATTACTGTTGTGATTCCTTTTGGTTTGGTGCAACTCTCGATTGCACCCTGATTTGGTATTCTGACCTGTTTGCTGAATATTGTAAGGGCTCACATACTTCCGGAAAAGGTAGCTTGCTAGGTATTCCACTTTATTTGTGGGATACCCCTGTAGAGATTCATCCTAATTACCTAATTGATTATAATGTGGAGATTCATCCTAATTACCTAATTGATTGTAAAATATTGCCTTTGAATATGTGATCTTGGACCTCTCTTTGTTGCCTTACGGTATTACGGTATTACGGTCATGTCCCGCGAAGGTGGGGATGCACTTAGCAAAGACCCTTCGGTTAAATCATCATGTCCCTATAAGATAAATCATAGTCCCTCGGATGTTGCCTGCGAATATATGATTTTTGTCCCTCGATGACCCGTCGTTGTAGCCTACGGTTAAATGATGATCGTCCCTTCGAATGCTAAGGTATCCTTACAAATGTTGCCTTCAATGACCAATCGATGATCCTACAATGTCCCTTTTACATCCAAAGGATAAAACTATTTACTTCTCAATAGTAAGGACAGTTGTACCCTCATAAGGATAGGAAATGCCCATAAAGACCTTGGGTAGGTATAACTCTTAAATGCTGACTCACAACCTAAAACATTTTTCATACATCACACTTTGTAAAACATCTACTAGAAAATCACCACTTGGTATACATTCATACTAGAATCATTGCCAAGTTATATTTTTCTAAACAGCTTTCAAAATTAAACGAGATAAATACTTTGTATGCATTCATACAAGAATCATTACAAAGCTAAACTCTCTTTTCAAAACATTTTCTAAGCAGTTCACAAACACTTTTTCAGACAAGAAAAACATAAGTGATCCAGCAATTAAGAGCCCATGGATAACCATGGATACAAAGGGTGTTAACACCTTCCCTTTGTATAATATACCTCCCGAACCCAAAATCTAATCAAGGTCTTTCCTGTTCTTTTCCGCCTTTCCTTATTGGACAAAAGAAAAGTCGGTGGCGACTCTTGCTACCCGCGACATTTGCTTTCCAAAGCAAAAGCATCCAAAGTCAGTTCACCGTATGACATATACATTTTGACTTGTAGGTGTGATTCACAAATTATTTGTGTTGCAATGAAGGAAAAATACAAGGAGGACGAAGTTAATGTGAAAGCGACATACTTGTGTGAAAAGACCCAGACCATTAGCACAAGTTTGCCACTCTTACTTTAGCTTCATCCACATTTCATTGTGGATTCCATTCTGAGACAAGTATATCATTTCTTCATCTTCATTCCACAAATCTTTTCAATAAAATGTACGTTTGTGAAACATTTTATGAGTTGATATGTTGTTATTGTTCAAAATGTTTGCCTCGTTTTTAAATTCCAGTTGAGTTTATTATATCGTATGTAAATTTCTTGTTTCACTAACCTCTCACTAAACATGCATTCATTTAAATTGATTTAGAAAATTATAATCTGAAAATTAGGTTATATTTGAAAACCAACTTAGATGAATCAAAGTTTTTCAAATTGCATGCATCTTGTAATTCATCTCTGATTCTTTAACATATAGAATTTGGTTCAATGCCCTAAGTTTCTCAAAGCAACAATTCATTTTCTTCTATTTTATACCACAAAACATCAAATTTGTTGAGAAATTTTTGAATAATCTTCATCATTGTCATCATAATAATCATCATCGATTAAAATAATGATGATGACTCGAAATTAGTCAACAAATTGATATTTTGTAAAATAAACTATAAGATAATGAAATTTGCTTTGAAGAACTTGGGACATTGAACCAAATTCTATATGTTAAAGACCGAGAGATGAATTACAAGATGAATGCAATTCGAAAAGCTTTGAACGTTTAAATTATTTTTAAAAAATAATTTAATTTTTTATATTATTATATTCCAAATCAATTTGAATGGTTGTATCTATTTATTAATGGGTAAGGAAAAACAAACAATCCACATATTTTCTAATATATATATATATATATATATATATATATATATATATATATATATATATATATATATATATATATATAAGGTGTAAAAACTTAATATAATTTTTAATTTGGTTAATATGTGCTTTGATGTCAAAAAAAGTTGTCTTAAGTGGCAACGTAAAGTTTGTTAATTGAATGTAAAAATTGATTAATCATTCATTGTTTGGTTATTAACTATTTTGACATCAAAAAATAAAGTCTTATATGATAAATTAATTTTACTTAATTATATGTAAAAGATTGATTAATTCAATTATAATTTGGTTAATGGTGCACATAGACATGAAAAAATAGTTTTCAATAATAAACTTAAATTGATTAATGAAACATAAAATATTATTTACTATTATGTATTTTATTGGTTAATCAAATAACAAAATAATTTAAAAATACTTAAAAATGTAGAATAAAATAGTAATACTAATTATATAGCAATGCTGCGGTAAAAACCATATGAATTTCATTCTTTGAGATAAATAAGTTCTTTTGAAAATAAAGATTGTGTTAAATTATAAATCACTCTATAGGTTTAATGAAGTATTAATGACATTCTGAAAACTTAATTGTAACCAAACTCATAGTTAATTAGCAACCAAACCCATAGATCAAAACAAAATAAAAAATACGCCCCCAAAACAAAACAAGAAACTATACAAAATTGCAGGGAAATTTCATTGGAATTATATAAATAATATCTACCTTTTCACAAGCTGAACTAGAAAGAGATTCCCTTAAAATTTATGGATTAAAATTTAGAAATAATCATTATCGTATCTTAGTTGATACATTTGTTAAGGGGGAGCCTTTTATTGTGCACTAATACACTTGACTTGTAGGTCTACTTGCTGTTCTAAGCTAGACAAAATTAATATTCTTGAGAACTACAACTTCCATGAGATGAGAAATACATCTTTAAAAATTATATTAAAACAATTATTAATTAAACATACTTTATACTTTTATTTTATTATTTTATAAAATTAAAATTTTATAATATTGTCTCAACATATATTAAATAGATTGAATTTTTATCAATTAAAAAATATTAAACAAAACTGGTTATGTTAATTTGATATTAAATAATTTTGCAATGTAAAATATTTGAAAATTTTAACATTTAGATAAAAAATTAATAATATTAGATTTTTTTTTAATAGAGGGTTGAACTAACTATTTTTTTTAATCCGCGGACAAAGTGGTAATAATTATTGAAAACTCACACAATTGTGAGATCTAAAATTCAATATCCGATATTAGTATTCAACTTAATAATATTGATTTTTTGACGTTTGGAGATCACCATAACATGTACTCCCTCCGTTTTTTATTATAAATCGTTTTTGACTTTTCACACGTATTAAAAATGTAATAATTGTGGTATGAAAAAGATAAATTATGAAGGATTTTATAAAATTGTAATTCATCAATAGTATTGGAAAGACAAATTGACATAATTAAAAGAAAAGTGAATAATAAATATTTAAGGATATAATAGGAAAAATAACATTAATGATTCATTGATATTATAAAACGACTTATATTGTAGTACAAAATATTTTTTCAAAGTGACTTATAATAAAAAACGGAGGTAGTATATTTTTATTTGAAAACGCACAAACAAACCTGCATTTGGAGCAATTAATGTAAATTCAAAGATATAATTGTTTTCAATTTATATTTGATACTCCAATATTTGCGTATTATTTAGGTTTGTCTAAATATAAATATGTTGGAGTCGCTCCGGAAGTTTAATTTTTAATTATGATATGAAATACAACTTTGACTAAAGTTAAATGTAGTTTAAATAATACTCTATCCATTTTTTATTATAAGTCGTTTTTGACTTTTCAAACGTATTAAGAAATGTATTAATTATGCTATAGAAAAGAGAAATTATGAAGGGTTTTACAAAATTGTTCTTCATTAATGGTATTGAAAATATAAATTGATATAATTGAAATGAGAGACGATAATAAATATTTAAAGGTATAATAGGAAAAATAACATTAATGAATCATTGATATTATAAAATAACTTATATTATGATACAAAATATTTTTTCAAAATGGCTTATAAAAAAATGGAGGTACTAATTTATATGAAGAAACATAAATGTTTAAAGAAGAAAAATTAATTTATTATAAGATACAAAAACACTTTGTTACCTTCTATATTTTTAGTCTTGTTGTTGTTAGAAAACCTAATATTAGTTTCCACAACATCTAAATATCCTTTCATTCATATTATTACTCCTTAATTTCATTGAAGTAATTTACATTTTTATTTTTATCTTTTCACACCTTGTTCATAATTTGAAATATTTAATATTTGGATAAATATAAAATAATGGTTAGTAAATTCAAACAATGTTGGAACTTTCTACCGGTAACATGTCTGTAGGATTCTCGTTAGTATGTACCTTCATTAGAGAAATACTATCGTTCTCTATGACATCCTATATAAAATGATATTCAACATCAATATGTCTTGTATGTGCATGATGAACCTGATTCTTAGCCAAGTCAATCACATTTTGGCTATCACAACTCAGATCCATGCATTATTGCTTAATCCTAAAATTATCTAGAAGATCCCATAGCCACAATGCTTCCTTCACTCCTTCTGTTAAGGCTATGTACTCGGTCTCTATAGTAGTTAGTGTTACTGTAGCTTGTAACATCGACTGTCAACTAACTGGAGCACCATATATTTTTAATGCATAACCAGTAGTAAATATTCGTTTATCTAGATCACCAGCATAATCATCAGAACCAACAAGTTTTTTAACTAACACGTATATCTACTAAAGCACAAATATATGTCAACGCTACCCTTTAAGTATCTTAAAATCCATTTTATTGCTTCCCAATGTTTTTTCCCGAATTTTCCATGAGTTTACTAACAACACTAACCACTTGCGAAATATTTGGACGTGTACACACCCCGGCGTACATTAAACTACCAAATGTACTAGCCCAATGAACACATTTTATGTATGTTTTATCGTTTATTGTAGTGTAAGAATATTTAATAGAGAGCTTAAAATATGCAATCAATGGAGTCACCACTGACTTAGCACATTTCATCTCAAACCTTTCATTAACTCGTTTAACACAGCCTTTTTGACTTAAGAATAATTTTTTGTTTGATCTATCTCTTCTAATTTCCATTCCCACTATTTTTTTGGCAACTCCCAAGTATTTTGTCTCAAACTCTTTACCAAATTGAGTGTTTAGCCTATCTATCTCCTGCTTGTTCTTCGAATCAATAAGCATGTCATCCACATACAATAGAAGATAAATATAATCACCTCCCCGAAGCTTACAAATATAAACACAAAAATCATAATTACTTTTAGAGAAATCTTACTTTAACATAAATGACTCATATCACTTGTACCACTGGCGAGGAGATTGTTTTAATCCATAAAGTGATTTCCTTAAGCAATATACATGACTCTCTTTACCCTCAACCTTGTATCTCTTAGGTTGAAACATATATATATTTCCTCATCTAAATCACCGTGTAAGAAGGTTTTTCTTCACATAAAGTTGTTCTAGCTCAAGATCGCCATGAGTAACATGACATAATAGCACTCAAAGGGAAGTATGTTTTACTACTGGAGAAAATATCTTTTTGTAATCAACCTCTACTTTTTGTGAAAATTCCTTGGCCATTATTCTAGCCTTATACCTTATACCACCAGTCTTGTTAGGATCCTCTTTTCTTTTGTACATCCACTTACAACCAATGACACTATTTTCCATGGGAGATAGGGCCACCTCCCATATCTTGTTCTTATAAAGAGATTGCATCTCTTCCTCAATAACAAATAACCAACTCTATCTATATTTGTTCTTGATAACTTGTTTGAAGCTGATTGGCTCATCATCTTCAACTGAGAGTGCATATTTCACTAAGTTTACATGTCCATGATGTCTCATAGGTCTGTCTAACCCAAATTTTTGAACTAATTTATAATTTCTTTTTGGCCTATTAGTATCCAAAGATTCTTGGTATTGTTGTTGTAATGTATGTGTATTTTAATGTTTAACATCCTCATGATCAAGCTCATCCTCCTCATTATCTTGAGTAACACCATGATGTTCCACCTGAACATGACTAGAATTTGGTTAGTATTTAGATTTTATCTCAATTGCTTGATTTGATATTTTAACATCACCATCACTAGGCGCCGAATATCTTTCATCAAAGGTAACATCGTTGTCAATCACAAACTTAGAATTTTTTACACTCCAAAGGCAATAGCCTTTGACCCCTTTTGCATATCCTAGAAAGATATATTTTTTGGCTCTATTATCAAGTTTGTTACCCTTGACATGATAATAGGATGTGCATCTAAAAATTTAATCACCGTGTCCACCTGACCACACTCGACAAGGTGTGTCTCCATATAAACTAGATTATGGGGATCGGTTTATTACGTGATAAGATGTAGCAACCGATTCTTCCCACCATTCTCGACCTAACCTAAAATTAGATTGCATACACCTTTCTTTCTTAAGAAGTGTACAATTCAGTCTTTACGTGACTCCATTCTGTTGTGGTGTGTCTATAACCGTCCAATGTCTTACAATGCTTTCTTGATTATAAAACTTCTTGAAAGCTCCCTCTCTATATTTTTTACCATATAGTTTTCTACTTTTTACCTGCTATGTTCTCAACCATTGATTTCCAACACTTGAAAATATCATATACCTCATTTTTATGCTTAAAAATATAAATCTAAGCATATCTAGAATGATCATCAAGAAATGTAATAAAGTACCTTAAATCACCCTTAGAAGAAACATTAGTCAGACCCCAAACATCAGTATGAACATAGTTTAACAATCTTTTGCTTTTGTGCTTTCTTGTAAACTAAAACACAAGCAATATGTTTTGCCATACACACAATGTTCAAAAGATTCCATGATTGGTTTCTTCATGTTCTTAGAAAAATCCTTAACTATTTTTCAACCACTTCCTGTCATACCCTAAAATTCGCCATACCCTTCACATTGATCATATAGGTCACTAACCCGAACATTTTCATATCATCCTCATCCATTCATTTCTTTTGAATAAGCATGGTTCAATCCGATTTACAAGTCTCGTCAGTTGGATTCACCAATCCAGTGCATAGGCAGTCATCATCTTGTCATCGTGTCATAATAATTGTTCTGATTAGTTCTAACTTCGTATTGATTTCAACTTCAAATTAACTTTTGAAGTTTAAGTATGCGATATGTGTGTAAGAACATTGTCGATGCTTGTTTTGTTTTCCCATTTGCAGGTTGGGAATGAAACGAGTGGGGGAGAAGTGTCTGCTTCTCTTGGATGTTCCAACTGTATAGAGCTTGGATATCATGTTGCTGCATGCAAGAGTGCAGTGTTGGCTAGTTGACCTGTTTTGAGAATGTTGTGCTTTTCCTGAACCCAAAGAGAGGTCGGATTCGAGGATGGGGTCTGTTAGCAAAATGGTGTGATCCTTGAGGTAATAAGGTCAATTGTTCTCGTTGGTTGCTTCCTTTTGAGGGGGAAGGCGATGTTTTGTCCAGAGATGAGCGAGTGATATGTTGAGTATCCTTATGTGTTCCCTGAGGATGTGTATGATTTGTATTTTGTTGGAATAAGTTGACGTTATTCTTAGAATGAATTGGTTGGAGTTAAACTAAGTGTTTACCAATTGTTTTAATAAGTTGGTGCAGTGTGCTGCTGATTACAAGAGCTCAGGCGATGTTAAAGTTGTGTTGTTCCTAACACTAAAGATGTTGTGGATTCAAGATTCCTGTATCCCGGTCAACTTGGGAAGTCTTTAGGGAAAACGATGAGGTATTGTTAATGTTGTTTCTCGGAGAGTAAAGAGCAATGTGACGACTAGTGTTATGTCAGTGGTGTGTGATTCCTTATGTTTTCCTAAAGATATTTGCGACTTGCCTCCAGAGCGTGAATTTGAATTTGATGGAGGTGAAGAGTTAACGTTTGTATCAGCTAATCAAGTGAGAGATTTTGTGAAGGATATAGCACACGTGTTTGTGATGTTAGCTTCGTTGGAAGCTAGGTGACATGGAGTAGTTCGTGATCTCCCTAGAGTGTGTGAATTTCCTGAGTTGTTTCCTGAAGACATCAGTGATTTCCTCCAAAGCGTGAAGTGAATTTTTCTATAGACTTAGTACCTGGTACTAGTCCGGTGTCGATGAATCCTTATAGGATGTATGCTTCAGAGTTGGGGAAATTGAAGAAGCAACTAGAATATTTGCTTGAGAAGAAGTATGTTCAACCAAGTATTTCTCCGTGGGGTGTGTCAGTATTGTTAGTGAAGAAGAGGGACGGTAGTATGATGCTATGAGTGATCTGAGAATTGTATTGTAGGCATTGAAAGAGAACCATTTGTACGCAAATTTTTCCCAAATGCGAGTTATGGTTAAATAAAGTGAGTTTCCTTGGTCATGTGATTCTAGTGGTGGTATAGTTGTGGATCTATGGAAGATAGATGTCGTGTTACTATGGGAGATTCTAAAGTCTGCCATTGAGATTATAAGCTTTTCTTGGATTGACTGGTTACTACAAGAAGTTCATTAAAGGTTTTTCAAATTTAGCATTGTCGTTAACTCAGTTGACTCGAAAGGGTTAAGCGTATGTTTGGGATGTGCATTGTGAAAAGAGTTTCCAAGAACTCAAGAAGAAGTTGATGTCTGCTCCAATTTTGATTTTGACGAATCCAAGCGAGTCCTTTATTGTATATTGTGATGCTCCGAAGATGGGTCTAGGAGGTGTGTTGATGCAAAGTGGTCAGGTTGTGGCTTATGCTTAGAGACAGTTGAGATTTCATGAAAGGAATTACCCTACACATGATCTTGAGTTGACAACAATGGTATTCATGTTGAAGATTTGGAGGCACTACCTATTTGGCTCCAAATTCGAAGTGTTCAGTGATCACAAGTGTTTGAAATATTTATTTGATGAGAATAGTCAAATATGAGGCATGGGAGATGGCTTGAGCTTTTGAAGGGTTATGATTTTAATTTGAGTTACCATTTGGGTAAAGCTAATGTTATAGCTGATGCGATGAGTAAAAAGTCTTTACACAGGTCGATGCTTATGGCTCGAGAATTAGAACTGATTGAGCAATTCAAAGATATAAGTTAGTGGGTGGAGAGACTCCTAACAATGTGAAGTTGGGAATGTTGAAGTTGACGAATTGGTTGTTGCATGATGAATGGTGTGATGCATAAATGATGAGATGTGGGGATCCTTTAGGTGAACCTTGTTCTATTAATGCATGTTATTTGAGAGTCATGCATCTTGGTGTACGGGCTTCAGTCCAATTTTGGTGAGCCTCGATTCTTTGGTGAGGGATCGGGTGCGAGTAGATAATTCATATTATGGTGGATAAGTGAAGCGTTACCTATGTTGATGGTAACGAGTTTTGGTGAGCCTCGTGAAGGAGAATTGCGGTCCAAAACGCAGCGGAAATTAAAATTTTCTCCTTTAGAGATCCTTACGAATGGTCATGATCAGTGATAGAATATTTACCTCTTGTGACGACTGAAACCTTTGGTGCAAATCTCTTGTGACGATCAAAACCTTTGATGCAGATCCACGGAGCGATCACGAACGTTAAACGATGACAACGTCTCTACTCAGTCCACACGAACGGATTCCTTCAATCTCAGTGCTAGCTGGTACGAGTGAAGGCTTTGAGTGTGAGAGAGAGAGTGAGAAAACGAAAATAATGCAACCGCCATTTTATGCTTCTGCACAAGGGTTCTATTTATAGAACCACTTGTGTGGGTTTCAAGCTAAAAAGCCCACTTAAGTGTATTTTGGCCCATATCTTATAATATGCCCAAAATCACTTAAGCCCATGGTACCTTACCATATTTCGTATTCTACTCAAGTACACCGTACCTTACGATGTTCTATAATTCACTTAAGGGCACCGTACCTTACGGTATTCCTTAGTTACTCTATTTCTCATCAATCCGTCCTTTGTGTGTGACCCTGTAGGTTTTCGTGACGTTGGCAATTATATTAAATTACGCATTTAACATAATAAACAGTGAGCGGTATCTAGCAACACATCACTGCTACCCAAGACACGAAAATGTCATGTGATCTGACAAAACCATCTGTGATAATAATTATGTGTATAATTACCCATTTGCCCTTATGTCTATATTGAACACAAGGTATAGACCGTGTCATCCTTGTCCAGTTCAATATTGGGCCCATAGACATTTATCCTGTTACGCATGATGGGCAAATTCCATCTAGGACACTCATGTCCCTCAGCATGCTTTGTGGAGTACCCATCAACTGTCTTTATGGTTATCCAGTTACGGACAACGTTGGATCAGCAATAAAGCACTCGACTCCACATCTAGGATCCATAGTGGTTTCAGGTCGAAGAGTGGTATACACCATTATCACCATGAGAATAACTTATGACACTTTGCATAACTTTCTATATAGTATTCTCATAGCGGGTCAATCCGGTATAAATATTACTCCTAATATTCATACCTATGTTTAAGACTTGATAACTCTTTATCCATGATCCATGAGATGTGATCATCAGTCTACAAACATAATAGTCTTAATGCTTTAATGTTATCCCACTTCACACTAAAGCTCGACTACGGATACTTTAGGAATAGTGTCTTTATGTTTAATGTGTTCTCATGATTAAGTCACACTTAATACATTAAACGGACTATCTATTCCAGGGACTTTATTAATCAACCATAATAAAGAGAATGCCTTTTATTATTAATAAATAATTCGATACAAGTACCAAAATGTATTGGCCTCTAGGGCTTACACCAACACCTCGATCCATTGTGATGGATCGGGTGCGAGTAGCTAATTCCTATTATGGAGGATTAGTGAAGTGTTACCTATGGTGATGGTAGTGATTTTGGTGTGCTCTGGTTTCAAGAGGGAATCGATCATATGGTGGAGATCATGGAGTGAGATGAACCTGAATGTTCATATTTGGTACCACATGCATGTCGAGTCGGTGTTAGGTACATTGCATAAGTGTTGCATTTGTATTGGTTGTTGTTGATATGTTGTGGGATGAGATTTTGTTGCATATGATGTTAATGATAACTGAGATATGGTTTTGTATGATGCTGATGATAATTGAGATGTTGTCGTGTATGATGTTGATTATGATTTGGATGTAAGAATGTGATATATTGTTGTGCATGATTGTGTAGATGTTGTACTCTATTCTTCATTCTATATCGTTATTATTAAAATAAATTATCACCCCTTCTGTTTGAATGTTGCCTTTACATGGGCATCGTGCAGATACTCAAGAGTAGTATTGCTGAAGTAAGTGGAAGGTAACTCTTGGATTACTTCTTTATTTTGTCGCTTTTACTAGTGATACCTTGCTCTGATCATGTAACATTAGGTTGAGTTAAACGTTTGTTTTATTCCTTATGTCTGAATATGTTAAAGTCATAAGACTAATTTTGTTGTTGAGAATTCTTAAGATATTGAGTTGATTGATTACAACTCTCTTATTTTGTTATTAAAATTGAAGTTGATACTAGATGTTATTACTTGCTTTATCTTCCATAATTGTGATGATAATCTCGCTGCAATAATACTTTAAAACGGAAGTGAGCGTGCAGTGACAAGTTATGAATGTCTTATTATATAAATATATAATACCGATCAGATGAGATGGATGTCGTGTAAACATCCCAGGTATGATTCAGATAAGTTGGATGTCGTGTAAACATCCTTATTACAAATGTGTGTATTAAAATTTACTGTTGAAACCCGTGTCACAAAGCAGATCATGTGTGTTATGAATGTGTGACACCCTACGTGGTTTTATTTTATATTTAATTTACGCGATAAATTATTTTTGGGGTTTAGGGTGTTACACCGGCACTGGAGACAAAATGGATGTGCTTCCCTAAGATGGGTCACCTAATAGCATGTGCGTATGATAAAGTGTGTGTTGACGTGACACGCTACGGTTTTTCAAAAACCTTTTTCCCACTGCGAACCGCACCATCCCAAAATTCAAATGATCGAATCATGTGTATTGGGTGGCTTTCAAAATCAAGTCATTATGTTCAAGTTTACTTGAAACTGGATGCCATATACCACTTACATCACTGGAGTGGACGACTCATTCAACTGCAAAAGTCGAGACTTGGCCGGATCATTTTATGGAAAGGATGCAAGAATTCGAGAGATTGAACAACATTGAAAAAAATCGAATGCACAAAACTCCAAGGGGGTACCACCTATAGATTTAACCAACGACATGTGTTTTGATTCGTTTTGATTCCTTGTTTAACCGGACAAATAATTACATGTAATTGTGTCTCAATATAAATGAAGTGTTATATATTTACCTTTTGTTCATATTTTATCTTTATGTATTTTTTATCTTCCCCATAATAACATTTATGTTTTTGTAAATGGAAAAAAAAGTTCTGTTTTGAAACTAGTTTAGGAGAAGTTCCGGATATGCATCTCCGGACCAAGATAATAGGATGCGGTTCCAAAGATATATCTCTGACATCAATATGTCAGTTAATGAATGATTCAAATTGATCTTTACCTTCTATAAATTTAAGGATATAATGTTATATTTCAAACAAACTCAAAATGTCCCAGATGTCACAAATAAGCATGTATTGGTGTGTCGCAAATGTCTCATTCTCCAACTCTACACTCGGGAAAACGTTCAAGCTCGCCGACTTCACCTCCCTCGAAGATATCAAAGACGAAATCCACCATCTCCTACCTTATAGAGACAATCGAAAGATTGTGAAGCTCAGATACTATTCACTTTTGATTGACAACGAAGGAAACATTGACTTCAGCAAATTTGAGCTAAAGACGCGAGCGAGTGAGAATTATGTGGGATACATTTTTCGATTTCAAAGAGAAAGTTTCGCTTGAGTTGGAAGCGACGCTACAAAGATCGATCGAAGATATCTGGAAGATGTGCAAACATCCACCGGGATATTGAAATGTAATATTGAATTTTCTGTTAAAATCATCATTGTAATGATCATTTTATGTTATGAATGTCAATTTCATTTTAGAAATTTACTTTTCAGTTGAATTTGTTCCTGGTGCGCCTCCAGAGATGTAACTACAAAATTATTCCAGAGATGCATCTCCAAAATAAATTAAACCAAAAGAAAGGACGTAACTCATAATGATCTTTGTTAAATGTGTGATGTGATACGTCTGGAGATGCATCTCCAAAAACTTATGATCTTTGTTAAATGTGTGATGTGATACGTCCAGAGATGCATCTTCAAAAACATAGGATATTTGTGAAAATTCACATGATGAAAAAAAAAAACTAGGATGCATTAAGAAATTATCTTATAAATAAAATGAGAGAGAAAAGCAAGGTTGCACCAACATTGGTACTATGGATCATTCAATTCAAATAGAACACATGTGATTTTACCAGACAGGTCATTTAAGAAACTGATTGGACATTCAATGTTTCCAATTAATAAATTAAGGGCCCATTTCATTTTATTGTAGTTCAAGTACCAATAATCTCACCAATACAGTTTAGATTCTGAGTATTCAAATTTCATTTACGCACATTTCGATTTCTAGACTAAAATTTAGTAATGCTATACAGATTACTGTTATATAAAACAAAATACAGATTTTCATACATCTCATGCAAACTCCTAAAAATATGTACATTCCCGAATATATTCAAGAATCTTGCCATGAAGGCCTAAAATAACCTGTCACTGATTTCCACAATATGTAGAAAGATTCAGTTAGGAATTGATTGGAAAACATGCTCCAAGTATTGCATTATTTGCATCTCTTACATCAGCAAGAAGCTATGCAATATCACCAACAATATATATCATGATTATTTTTGGGTTCAAATTTTCAATCGGTAGCTTCGGGGTCATTCTGGTTATCTTCACCGTCATCAAACAACCCAGAGGCTTCGGCTGTAAAATCTATGTTACTTAAAGACTCGGTGTCGATAGACCTGTCGCCTAACTGTCCGGTGACCAGCCTCAACATTATGTTACGAATATAGTTGGGTTGTACAAGCTTGAAACTATGATCTGAGGTGTGTTGTTGATTAAATCGGCCTGGAAGTTTGGAGCGTGTGTCGTAGCAATCTTTACAAAGATCGAAACCCATTTTCTCCTTGCAATCGGTGCATCTATATCTATCTCCAATGATAGGAAACATCTGCACATACAAGCCTCGCATTATCACATTGCAGATCACTAACATAGACATACAAAATGCAGGATATGAGGAGATTAAGATCTTACCCCACAAAAGTCACAACCAACTCCAATGTGAACTTTCAAGTCAGGATCAGACCACCATTCTGTACTTTCTCCTTTGTTACCGTTATCCAATGAACCTGAGAAAGAAGAAAATACATAGTAACTAGAAGAATATCAAAAAGTAGAAAATTAGTAACATAGAAACATCAAAGTGCGTGTAAAAATAACCACTTGCAAAACAGAGAATGTATTGTAGGGTATCCTATATATAAATGATATAGGAGAGTAGGTCTAATCTCTGCTATATATTTGGGTTTCCTTTCTCTTGAACCAGTTTGACGGTAAGCGTGGGGACAAGTTATTCGGTATAATTCCAGAGTTAGTAAAAGTATTGCAACTGATTGAAATTCACCCCTCCACTCTCTCGGTAGATAAGTATTACGTTGTAACTAAGCCATGAGCTAAATTGTATGAACATTTTGAAGGTATCTGATTTTGTTTAACCGGAAAGATCCCAACGTATTTGGAACGAACATCCATACAGGTTAGAAAAAGCGATAACCACATCAAGAACTAATATGGGCTGATCCCCATAAATCGCTAAAAATATGGTGAGGTGTAATTGTAAACTATTTGAACTTGAGCAAAAAGTCTTACTATAACCGACAAAACTAACTTGTAAGTTGATGACTACCCAACCTTTGTAAGCACTACATGGGGACTATCCAAGCATTATACGCAAATAAGCACTACCTATGTCAAATCTCTAGTTGATATGGGACTCTTAACACACCTTCTTACACTTAGGATTGGACATTCGAAGGGTGAACCAATGTGGGTGGAATAACAAAGATCTCAACATAAGCAATCGAAGAGGAATTTGAAAACATGCAACGAGCTTTGCTAAGACAGCAAGCAGCACAATTGTCAAGATTATTTTTATTAGTTCACACAGTCCAATGTGTAAGGGTTACTTTAAGTGCCCCGTGATAAGGAAGCCCGAGTCTACAATGCCACGTGCTATAGACAGTAAGGTTCTTATTATCTTTCAGGTTGCACAATCACACTACCTCCCTCTTTTGATAAAATTGTATTTATCAGAAGACCAATGTAACTTACTCTATAATATTCAGTTTTTTAAAATAAATAATGATGGCCAAAACAAAATAATATTACAGACTTGATACCATCTAAATCACTGGATGTATTTTCAGTTATAATTTTCTTGTAGAGGTTCTAATCCTTGGAAAAACCTTCAGTTCAATATTCTTCCTAAGGTTTCATTAATTTCAATTATCGGCTTTAACTCTCACTACTTCAACAGGTCAACACACCATATAAAGAATCTAATGTCTTAAAGGAAATATGGAATGCATTCGCACATTATAATTATTTCATTAAAAAGAATGCTTGCTTCAAGATATCAAACATAATGTAGCAGACCCAAATATACATACAAGAAGGGGTCTCGGGTTTGACTTTGATTTCCTTTAGTTCAATAGCATCGCTTCGCCGTGCATATTCTTCAGCAAATTGTTCCTCCAAAAAGTGATTAAACTCCAAACACACTTTCGGAAATCCTCTTGGGTGTGGACTTTGACAAACTTCGCATCTAAGCATCTCATCAGCTAACTTGTAGACACAAGTTTCACAGTATACTGCAGAGACAAGGGAAAGTAGAGCAAAAACAATCTCAATTAAGTGTTCTGATAATGATAGTTTTGATAATATAATTGAAAGAAAAATTAAATATATTGAGTACCGTGACCACAATTAAGAACTACAGGACGAAAAAGAAGCTGCTTGCACATTGTACACATCACATCAGCAACTGATATTTTTTGTTTTATGTCAAGCTTATCATGAGGCAATGTTTTTTCTTCAGCCGGAGTCCCAGTAGTTTCAGGCTCTGCTTTATGGGCAGTGAACTCTGGTTGCTTTGTACATTCAAAAGTTTCCACATTGCATGAGTTGGGCACCAGATTCATCTTTGAGGAGGAAGAAGGGCTACATGAATGACCAAATTTAGCTTGTGATTCACATGTGTCGGGATCAAATTGAGGGGAATAGAAGCCTGATTTCTTCTCTTCCTCTGAAACAAGAGATCAATTTGTCAAACTTACATAAAATAATTACTTCTATACTGAATATAAATGATTATAAAGTGATGCGAAGGAGGGGAGGTGATAAGGTCAACTCTCAAAGCAGTATGCATGAAACACCAATAATAAGAATACAGTAAACAAGATATAGCAAAATCATAAAATAAAGTTCATGAGATCAATAAAACATTAGAAATTAAACTCAACAAAGTTACATAAATTTACCCATTCTGTTATGTTTTATTGCATGAGATGTGGATAATCTTATAATATTATTAATATATGATTGTGAATTGGGTATGTAAAAGATACGAGGTAACCATTGACTACACATGGTACTTAATGAAGGAAACATCTGGATAGTGTTTTAGAAAACATCGCTATCAGATAAGTTGGCATATAGCTTAATTTTGATTTAAATATAAATTATTTATAAAATGGTAGAAAATAATGGAATAAATGAGATGTAAACTTTCATTTAACAGTTAGTGAGAGAGAAGTTAAAGTTTAAAAAAACTGAAAAGGATATATTGTTATAGATGACTAACTAGTAATTTTACATGCCACACTGCAAAAACCATACATCTATATTTAAATGTGTTTATGCATACAGTTAGAGAAAGATACATACCAAGAGTTTGATTGATCCTTCTATTGTAAGCAACGGGATACATCTTAAGAAGCAAAAAATGAAGCGCTTGACAGACTGTTGGGAAGTGATAGTATTGATGCCTACATGTTGGACACTGAGACTCGCGCAGACAATTCATTGATTTATAGACACACCAGAAACAACATATGTGACCACAAGCTGCAAAAAATGGAGTAAAAAAGACAAAATTCACAACGCTACTCGCATTTTTAATATATATTTCAAGAAAATATTTTTGCCTTACATAGTACAATGGGCTTGTATAATAGATCCCTGCATGATGAAAGGAGTGTCAAAATGAGTAAGTACAATTTGATAAGGAAAACAAAGCAGCTCATAAACAAGCTTCAAATGAAACATGTCAAAACCCAATTTCATCCTTTTAACTTTAGTCTATGTTTGGTTTTGATCTTGGAAGAGCCAAAAGCAATTCTAGAGGTGTAGAATTGATTTTAGAATGATTTTGAGATGTTTGGTTCTTCTAAAGTAGAATTGACTCTGCCTCAAGAATTGATTCTATTTGAAGCTAGAATATGTTTTGAGTTTAAACTAATTTTTATATTGAAATTTACTGGTCAACTCAATTTTGCATAAAGTTATCCAAACATAAATCACCTTACATTCAACTAACCATAATCAATTTTACCTAATCAATTTTTTTCACTGCAGAATCAATGATAGAATACAAAATTCTAAATTCATGAATGTGCAATCCATATCAAGCAGCAAAAAAGGCACATTCTGTGGTTTGCAATCAATTGAAATTTAAGATATAAACATTTACATTTTACATTCACGAATACACCAACTTCAAAATTCAGATCCAGAAACAAAAACATAAACAAATCGAATTGTTCTAATCAACTTAAATCAATTCATGAACAAAATTTCCATTAATTTGACAAAAATTAAAGGTATCTCCGATGATTCTTTTGAATTCGATGATCCTTTTGAATTGCCAATAAGAATTTGGGAACAAAATTGAAGCTAGGTTTCCTCTAAAAATTAAAACATGATGATAAAACTTACAAACAAACGCAGCAAGAAAAGGAATCAGGGACTTCTTCATCTTCTTCGTCAGAAAAGTTTGGAATTGTGAAAGCGGTGTTCTCCATTTTCTGAAGGTTTTGGGAACGCAGAGATAGAGAATTTGGAATCTAAGAATTGTAGAGACGATGAAAGTTGTTGAATAAGTTTTTCAATGAAATGTTTAATTCTTTAATATTTAATTTAAGATTTATTTGTACTTTTTTTTTACGGGGTTTTACCTTTTATCCTATTTTCCAGTTTTACTTTATAACTATTTTTATTATATTTAATTTAAGCTTTTTTTTATAGAGATTAAATTCAAATTTAAAATTTTATTGTGATTAGAATAAAAATATTATAATTATATGAACTAAAACCATATTTACACATTCATCACTATAAATTGAGTTAATAGGTTGTTGTTTATTAGTGAATATGAAATGTGTTGTTGTTTATTTATGAAATTATAACATGCATGTAGGCTGGAATTAACATTTTAACTTGGAAACAACGGAAATAAATTATTAATATGACTAAGATAAGTAAATTTAAGAGATCATGATAAATCAAGAAATAGTTATGAGATCAAATTGAAATCACAAAATAAGTTAAAGGATCAATAGTATAATTTAATCATGGCTTAATATTCATTTTTATATTGTATCTTATATTTGAGTTTATTTTGTTCTTGTAATTTTAAAAAATATCATTTGGATTTTTCAAACTTTTTAGAATGTGTCATGTTAGTCATTTAGATATTGTATAATCGGTCATTAAAAGTGTTTTTTGAGTTTGTTGAATTTTATGCAAAAATTTTCATCTTCTTCGCAACTTTAAATGCATAATTCTTGAATATAGTTTTTCCACTTCTCTTAATATCCTATAGATGGTATATCATGAGAAACTACAAGATGAGTTGTCCTTGTTAAAAGTATAATATGTGAAGTGTTGTGGGACTGTTAGAGGTTTTTGAGATTGTTGTGTTGTTAGAGCAAGTTCACGCAATGAGGTGAGAGGTTCTATGTCTAGTGTTTTCGAGGTAAATTTTGATGTCCTTCGAGTTGAGGTATTTATAGGAATCCATTGTGCCTTAATCTTAGGCTTAAAGAGAGTAATACCCATTCTTCAGAATGCGGGATATGGGCAATAAACTCAATTGATATTAAGGAGAACGTAATTTCCCCCCTTTTGACTTCCTCTCTCGTGTTTTTATGGATATGGACACATCACTGTCATGTTTTCATAGAGATCGGATGATATAAGAAATGAGCGCCATAACTAAATGACGGGAACTCATTCCAATAAATGGGCGGATAAGAAACTGGCAGGGGTGATATGTTATGTAGTCTCTCCTCAAATGTCGTCATACGTTACCTTTTTATGGACCTTTTACAAATATATCAATACACAATCCCTCAAGCACGAGTGCTTGAAAAAGGAAAAATCATTTAACATAATCGCTTCTTCTTATTTGGAAGAGTCCCTTAGGTGTACCTAGGGCAAGCCCTTTAGGTATACCTGAGGCGAACCCATCTGATATACCTAAGGAGAGTCCCTCGGACGTATCTGAGGTGTGTTTTCCAGGAGTGATCTGGGGTAGAATTTCATGAGTCAATGGGATGAATCGTCAAACGTCGGGTGGGGGAAATCCCCAAACATTAAATTAGGCATATGCACAACATTAAATGTGATCAACAATGATTTAGTCTAAAAATGCCAAATTGACTCAGAGTTGGTTGATTTGAATCATGTGTAAAATTTGATTCAAATTAAATTGTTTGAAAATTTCTGATTTGCCTTTGTCCAAAGTCATTCGAATTAGGATTTATGCTTGATTCAAATCAAACACCCAAAATCCTAATTTTTCAAAATTTTCAAAAGACTTTGAGATTTTTCTTTCCATCTAACTTGAATCAATAACATATATGGATCTTATTCCACTGACTCATGCAATTGATTAAAAGAATCATAATCAAGTTCAAACCTAACCAATGGTTTATGCGTGCTAAAAATGAATCATTTCGAAACTTGATCCAGAGAGGTGCAATTATGAAGAAGACTCAATAATCAAAAGTAAATCAAAATGAAAGAAATAATACAAACAAAAAAATAAATGTATTAGGGTGCTCCCCCTGAATGTATTAGGGACATGCAACTACATTCTCCCCTTTTTGATGTTTGACAAGCTTTCACTTCAAATTGAGTCGACTTTGAGTAAAATGCGGAAAACGTTTATGGTCCCCCTGAGACATTGCAGAAAAACCACAACGTAAAACGCAAGAAACAATTCTAGAATCACATTACAATTTCTTCCTCTTTGACAACATCAAAAAAAGATAGATCGAAATGCGTCTAAAAATCAAGTAACCAACCATAAACAATTAATTTCAGATGAATATATGAAGTAAACAGCTAAGAAGAATATACAACAACAAAGATCTCATATTGAACACGAAGATAGACATGCCACATGCAACAAAATAAAAATAAACATGTAACACCAACATTCAACAGTAAACAATTAAGTAATCATAACCATCATGTAAAGAAATGCATTAGAAATCATAAGTAATGCATGAACAATTACACAAATGCTCAAATGCACATAATTAACAATACACATTTAAAGATACTTAAATGCAAAGTAGATCAATCAAGAACATATGATAGGGATCAATGAGTAAGGTAAGGAAGAAATAAGCAAATCATTGCACAACTCCAGAACAAATATATACAATGATATAAAATTGGATACAAGAGTTTAGAGACATATCAATATAGTCGGCGAAAGCCATGATTTACTACAAAATAGAGTTAGTGAAAACAAAATCTATAACAAATGAAAGTAAGAAAAAATTTCATTATATTAAAGCACGGAGAGTCTAAGACTCCCAAATCCCTATAGATCTTGTGAAAGGGATCTGATGTTAATGGTTCTGTAAAAATGTCAGCAAGCTGACTTTTAGTGTCAACATATTCAAAAACAACATCCCCTTTCTCCACATGACCTTTAAGAAAATGGTGTCGGATCTCAATGTGCTTGGTCTATGAATGAAGTATCAGATTCTTAGTAAGGCTTATAACACTAGTACCATCTCACTTAATCTAAACTCAACCAAGTTTTAAATCATAATCTAGTAATTGGTGCTTTATCTATAAACCTTGTGCACAACAACTTCCAGCGGTTACATATTCATCATCGACGATAGAAAGAGCAATGATATGTTGCTTCTTACCATGCCAAGAAACTAAATAGCTTCCAGATAAGTGACAGATACCACTAACACTTTTCCTATCCTATTTGCACCCCACGAAATCAGAATCAGAAAAACCTATTAAGCTACAAGCACTACCTTTAGGATACCAAAGACCGTGATTGGAGGTTTCATTAAGATACCTCAAAATACATTTTATGATCTTAAAGTGGGAATCCTTAGGTGATGCTTGATATCTAGCACACATGCATATTATAAACATGATATCTGGAATACTCGCGATTAAATAGAATAAGTATTTGATTATACCTTTATACCTAGTTACATCGAAATTCACTCCTCTTTTATATTTGTCAATAAGCACATTAGATACTCTTTGAATCTTTCATGTTGGACCTCTTAAGAATCTCTAAGCAATATTTCATTTGACTTATGAAAGTGCCTTCTTTGGCTTGCTTGATTTACAATCCCAAGAAATATGTTAGCTCTCCCATAAAAGGCACATCAAATTCTCCCCGCATCAAACTCGCAAATTCTCAATAAAGAGATTCATTAGTAGACCCAAAAATTATATCATCTACATAAATTTTAACTAATAGAATATGTGTTTCCTTATATCTTATAAACAAAGTGGTGTCGACTTTCTCACTATTGAATCCTTGTTTGATAAAAAATTCACTCAATCTCTCATACCAAGCTCTTGGAGCTTGTTTGAGACTATAAGTGACTCTTTTCAGTTTAAAAACATGATTAAGATTATCGTGATCCTTAAAACCCGGGGGTTGTGAGGAATACACATATTTGTTTATATTCCCTTTAAGAGAAGCAAATTTTATGCCCATTTGGTAAAACTTAAAATCCAGGCAGCAAGTGAATGCCCAAAGGAGTCTAATAACTTCTAGACGAGCTACAGGAGCATAAGTATCCTCATAGTCTATTCCTTCAGCTTGATTATATCTTTTTTTCACTAATCTTGCTTTATTTCTATTAATTACGCCATTTCCATCCATCTTGTTCCAAAATACGCATCTTGTACCAATGATAGTTTTATCAATTGGATGCGGAACAAGGTCCCAAACATTGTTACGTTTAAATTGGATGAGTTCTTATTGCATAGGAAGTAACCATCCCTCATCAAGCAAAGCATCATATATCAATTTAGGTTCAATCTAAGAAACAAAAGCAGAGTACTTACAAAAATTATTAACTTGTGACCTAGTACTTACATCTCTTTTGATGTCTCCCAAGGTTTGATCTAACAGATGATCTTTTGTGATTTTCCAATCTTGAGGTATCCGGTTCGAGGTCTCTTATTTATCATCTTCATGTAAGTTTTCCTTTTTATCTTCCTTAATAACCACATCCTTTATTGAAGGTGGAAGATCCTCTTTGGAACTTTCGTCGTTATCATATTTTTCGTTATAATACCTAAAACATCATAACAAATACCTTTCCTCGTCTTCTGGGGTGAAGACTCATCAAATGTAACATGAATTGAATCTTCTACTGAAACAGTTTTATGATTGTAAACCCTATACTCTTTAATCATAGATGAGTACCCTAAGAAAATCCATTCATTGGACTTAGCATCGAATTTACCAAGATTGTCCTTTCTATTATTTAAAATAAAGAATTTGCAACCGCAAACACGAAAATAAAAAATATTTTATTTTCTACCCGTAAGTATCTCATTGGGTGTCTTCTCTAGGATGGATCGAATGATCACCCTATTTAAGACATGGCATGCAATATTAATCGCATCCGCCCAAAAATACTTAGGTAGGCTCATTTCATTTATCATAGTTCGGGCCAATTCCTCCGAAACCTGGTTTTTACGCTCAACAACATTATTTTGTTATAGATTTATCGGACATGAGAAATTATGAGCAATCCCATTTTCGGTGCAAAAGTTTTGAAATTAATGGTTAACAAATTCACCATCATGATCACTACGCAGAGTGATAATTTTAAAACCAAAAACATTTTGGACAAACTTAGCAAAATCAACGAAAGCCTTAAAAGTGTCATCCTTATGGTCTAAAAATAACATCCAAGTAAATTTATAGTAGTCATCAACAATCACAAATTTGTAATAGTTGTTTGCTAAACTTCTTGTTCGTGAAGGGCCAAATAATTCTAAGTGGAGAAACTCGAGAGGTTTTGATGTCGAAGTAACCTTCTTCGATTTAAACGACACTCTCTTTTGTTTTCCCATTTGGAAAGCATCACATAATTTATCTTTAAAAAAAATTATTTTAGGAAGACCAACTACTAGATTCTTGGATGTTATCTTATTCAATAAGTCAAAATGCACATGACTTAAGCGCTTATGCCATAACCAAGAATCTTCACCCTTGGGTATTAAGAACTTAGTCCCATGCATTGCTACATCATTTAGATCAAGCATATAAACGTTATCAATCCTAGAACCCTTAAACACAAGTTCCTTACTTACATTATTCTTAGTTACACAACTAAGAGTATCAAAAACTACAAAATACCCTTTGTCACATGATTGGATAATGCTAAGTAAGTTGTGTTTAACCCCTTTGACTAAAATCACATTCTCAATGTTAATTATGGAGGGATTTACTAAAATACCTTCACCAAGAATTCTACCTTTCGTATTGTCTCCGTACATGACATGACCGCTATCCTTTTCATCTAACTTAATGAACATGGAAGCATCTCCCGTCATGTGCTATCTAGAAACCATAATCTTTTCGTGGAGGCAAGACTTTCCTGGAACAATCAAATAGGTAATTTAGGTCGCTAACTAGTGGATCATTTAGGGTTAGTTGAGGTACACATAGGAACTCATTTCATTTTACCATTGGGAACTTGAATGTTCCTAACATGACAAAGAGGCCTAATGTGACCCTTGTCACCATAATAATGGGAAATATCTCTAGATAAAATGCTTCTTCTATTTCTTTTAGTGACATGAGGGTTTTTCTTTAAAACCTTCGCACTAGAAGAACTAGAACAAGTACTAGTGAAGTGACATGTGTTAGTTGTCCTCTAAGAGTTTCAATTTCAAGTTTTAGAATTGGACACTCAACACATTCCATTATTTTCATCTTTTCAACTAAGTATCTGAAATATTATAGCACTCATCAAATAGAGATGTATGTGTTTCCTTAAGAGTTTCCAAAGCACGATTAAGATTATCTATCTCCTCTTCAAGTTTTAAAATCATTTCTTTTTGGAGAGAAATCTTCTTAAAAGCATTTATGGAACCAACATACATATCATTGAACGGTTTAGACAATTCACTATAAGAATACTCATTATCAAAATCATAATTATATACCTTTGAAGTTTCACCTTTCTTATATGCCATCAAACATAGGTTGGTAAACTCATCATCTGAATTTGAACAAGAATCAGAGGAGGAACTCTTATCCTCTTCTTCCCATATGATATAGCACTACAACCTTTGGAGCCTTTTCCTTTCGTCTTATATAATTCCTTATCTTTCTTTTTATGATGTTTGGTTAGACTTTGACAGCTGGTTCTAAAATATCATGATTTTCCACACTCGTAACACGTAATATCATCATCATTTTTCTTGTGTTCTTTCTTAGGTGGGTGGGTATTTCTGAAACTTACTAGTCCTTTTTCGCTATGCTTGAGCTTGTTTCTCTTTCCGTGTCTATTATAGTGTATGATGAATAAACCCATAGATTTCTTCTTAAAAGATTATTTGTCAAAGTTGTCACTTTGTTCCTTTGAATTCTTCCCTTTAGATGACAAAGCTTTCAAAGAAAGACCATGTTTATCTTCTTTTCCTTTCTTTTTCTTTTTCGACTTTACGTTGCTATTGATTATTCGTTTAAGCTTGTTCTCATGCTCGATTAAATTTCTAAACTGTTTTGTAATATCCAAAGTATTAAGATTGTTATATTGTATAATAGAAGTAACCTTTGGTTTTCACTCCCTGTACATAGATCTCAATATTTTGTTAGTACAATCTTTGTTATAAAAGGTTTTGTCCAAGTTGCATAATTTGTTGATTAAATTGAGGAATCTAGTTTGCAAGGAAACCACAGATTATCTAGGTTCCATACAAAATAGTTCAAACCCATCTATAAACATATTGATTTTAGAATCTTTGACGTCAATCGTTCCTCAAAGAGAGTTTAGAGAGCATCCCACATACCTTTAGCACTCGTATGATGTGAAATTGAGTAGAATACTTTCGCGCTTAAAACAGAGATAAGTATGTTACTCGCTTTCAAATCATATGAAGCCTATTTGGTCTCATCATCCGTCCAATCTTTAGGATGTTTAACAACATCATTATCACTCGTAAGGATAAATTTGTTGGTGTAAGCTCTAGAGGCCAATACTTTTGGTACTTGTATCAAATTATTTATTAATAATAAAAGGCTTTTTCTTTATTATGTTTGTCTAATTAAGTCCCTAGAATAGATAGTCCGTTTATTAAATCAAGTGTGACTTAATCATGAGATCACATTAAACATAAGGACACTATTCTTAAAGTATCCATAATCGAGCTTTATTGTGAAGTGGGATAACATTAAAGCATTAAGACTATTATGTATATAGACTGATGATCACATCTCATGGGTCATGGATAAGGAGTTATCAAGTCTTAAACATAGGTATGAATATTAAGAGTAATATTTATACTAGATTGACCCGCTATGAGAATACTATATAGAATATTATGCAAAGTGTCATAAGTTATTCTCATGGTGATAATGGTGTATACCACCCTTCGACCTGAAACCACTATGGACCCTAGATGTAGAGTCAAGTGCCTTATTGCTGATCAAACATTGTGTGTAACTCGATGACCATAAAGACAGTTGATGGGTAATCCACGAAGCATGCTAAGGGACATGATTAACCTAGATGGGATTTTCCCATCCTGCGTAACATGATAAATGTCTATGGGCCCAATATTGAACTGGACAAAGATGACACGGTTTATGCCTTGTGTTCAATATAGACATAAGGGCAAAATGGTAATTGTACACATAAGTATTATCATAAAAGGATTTGTCAGATCACATGACATTTTCGTGTCTTGGGTAGCAGTGATATGTTGCTAGATACCGCTCACTGTTTATTATGTTAAATACGTGATTTAATATAATTGCCAATATCGCGAAAACCTACAGGGTCACACACAAAAGGACGGATTGATGAGAGATAGAGTAACTAAGGAATACCGTAATGTACGGTGCACTTAAGTGAATTATAGAACATCGTAAGGTACGGTGTACTTAAGTAGAATACGAAATATGGTAAGATACCACGCGCTTAAGTGATTTTGACATATTATAAGATATGGGCCACATACACTTGAGTGGGCTTTTTAGCTTGTATCCCACACAAGTGGTTCTATAAATAGAACCCTTGTGTAGAAGCATTTGTGTAGTTTCAATTTTGTTTCTCTCTCTCTCTCTCTCTCTCTCTCTCTCTCTCACACACACACACACACACACACACACTCAAAGCTTTCATTCGTAGCAGCTAGCACTGAGATTGAAGGAATCCGTTCGTGTGGATTGAGTAGAGGCGTTGTCATCATTCAACGTTCGTGATCGCTCCGTAGATCTGCATCAAAGGTTACAATCGCCACAAGAGGTAACGATTCTATCACTGATCAAGCCCATTCGTAAGGATCACTAAAGGAGAAATTTTAAATTCCGCTGCATTTTGGATCGCTCTTCTCCTTCAAAATGGTCATTTGATGACGGCACACCATAGGTTGTTGTCATCAATTCTGAATTCTAACCTCAATTGTTTCTCATATTTTTAATCACCAATGCAACTATATTAGGCATAAATTCTAAAAAAACCTAAGTTTACGAAATAAATCGTTACCAATTGAACAAACGATAAACTATGATATAATTGAAATACCTAAGCATGCAAATCCTACAAAAATTAAATGTAAGAGTAAGGGAGAGAGATGGCACTGAGATTTATAGTGCTTCAGCGTTCGTCCTCGCTTTGCCTACGTGCACTCTTCAATGGTTTCCCATTGGAAATTGTATTATTCATTTTTATTTGAAAAAGATTTGCACGAGTTCATACAATCATCAATCCACAATAATGCTGAGAATTATAAAATCTTCTATCGGGATCTTGAATTGTATATAATACAATGCCAAACTCTTCTGCATAATCTTTACTCAATTGATGCTTCTTGAATCTTCCAATATCACCAATCTGCTCCAAGCCTTTGTGTGTAGAAATTAACCCTTTGATCCTACCGATTCCTTGAGCGATGAATTGTCTGAATATTTTAGAAGAACTCCACCTTATCCGTAGCCTTCCACACAATCACTACAAAGGCAACCTGGAGAGAAGAACCTCCCTCTTTTCACAGGAATTTGTCAACACCAATTACAATCACCTCAATCTTGCAAACTACCTGAAGTTTTCAACCAAATCTTCAAGAATGATTAGTTTCAAGAGTGTGTTTCCTTCAATCAATTACATATCTCTTGTTATCAAGATCTGAATCAATTTGAATTTAAAGATGTAAGAATTTCATTGCAAGAACTTGAACTTTCGAAAACAGAGGGTATTGATTTTTCTCAGAATCACACAAAAATAAATATGAATTTTTTGATTTGTTACATGAGAGATGATGACAAAAAAAATTATGTGCTTGAGATTAAGTACAAAATATGGTTGAAATGTTAGTTAGATTCCAATCAAAAGCATTTCATGATTTAAATCAAATGAGCAAGTGAAGTGGAATAAAAGAAAAATAGAGTTTTGACCAATTTTTCAGTTGATTCAAATCAAGACCAAATTATGATTTGAATCAAAGACCCTGATATTTGAATCATGTGTTAAATATGATTCAAATCAATCAAGTTGAGCCAATTGAAAAATGTAGAAAAATGGTCTGATTCGAATCAGGTGTAAAGATTGATTCAAATCAATTCTGGCAGAGGTGACCCAGAGTTGGCTAATTTGAATCATGTGTACAATTTGATTCGAATCAAATTGTTTGAAAATTCATGCTTTGCCTCTGTCCAAAGTGATTTGAATCAGTATTTGTGCTTGATTCGAATCAAGCACCCAAAATCCCAATTTTTCAAAATTTTCAAAAGACTTTGAGTTTTTTCTTTCCACCTAACTTGAATCAATAACATATATGACTCTTATTCCACTTAATCATGTAATTGATTAAAGGTATCATGATCATTTTCAAACCT
The DNA here is from genome assembly GCF_024323335.1 of Lathyrus oleraceus. NCBI lineage: Eukaryota > Viridiplantae > Streptophyta > Magnoliopsida > Fabales > Fabaceae > Lathyrus > Lathyrus oleraceus. Next base: position 365,439,697 of record NC_066581.1, on the reverse strand, counting down.
AACCAGTGGTTTATGCATGTTGAAAATGAGTCATTTCAAAACTTGATCCATAGAGGTGAAATCATGAAGGAAACTCAATAATCAAAAGTAAATCAAAATGAAAGCGATAAGACAAGCAACAAGATAACTGTATTGGGATGATCCCCATAAATGTATTAGGGACATGCAACTACACAGTCTTCTCGATCTCAAGTTCTCAATCCTTATTTATAGATATGTGACTACTTCTCTTTTGTTCCTTTTCCTTTAATGGTATTTATTAAGGCTTTAAAATGTTAAAGAATGATTGTGTCTTGCCTTTACAGAATTGGGCATTTGGGAGTTGTGAGAGCATTGGTAGTCCTGGTAGTAATTGTCTATCTTCTTATTGTTTATTAGGATTTTTTATCAATAAGTGGCAGATACACATGAAAGGTATTTGGGTGTTAAGGATTTTGTGTCCTTCTATTCTGGTGAAGAGAGGATCCTATCTTTCGACCGCAAATTAGAATTTCTAATACTAGACATGAAGATGATGTTATTTTAGAGTCATTCTCTAAAGAAGAGATGACCAATATGGTTTTCCTGAACGGTTCACCCACCCATTACTTCTATCTACACCTTCTTGTCATTCACGATTTAGGAGCTTTGATATCTTTCACGTTGTTTGAAGTTGACTTTTTCGAAACTATGAATGTTAATCCTTCTCAGGTTACACCAAAAATCTGGAGTGTGATTAGGGTGTTCAAAATTATATGTCGATGATTGGAAGTTTTCCCCGCCGTTGGGGTTCTCTTTTCTTTTTATGGTACGAAAACTAGCCCTAAAACTTTTTAGGTGACTTTAGGCACCACATTAGGGAGAAAACTGTTTAAACCTCTACAAAAGTTGGATGGTCAAATTCGTGAGGGTTAGAGGGTGAAAGGATGCCTATATAGTCATAGTGTATGGCACCCATTGCCTCCCTCTGTCATGGACAGGATAACCAAATACCATCTTTGGATTTAACTTAGACTACCTCACCCATGTTGAGAAGAATGTGGTTCAGAATTTAGATGAATTCAAAGTCATGAGTTATCGCGCTATGATCACTTTGGATCAGGGAGAAGAGATAAATATTAGACGAATATGTAGTTAAGTTTTTAATCAGGGAGATCCTCATTTTGAGATTGTTCATTTATTACAATACTCATGTGTTTCTTGTAGTCTTCCTGCATAGAAAATGTTTTCCATTCTCCTGACTGAAAAGAAGCAGTGTTTGTCTATGAAAAAAGTTGAGCACCAAATGAGAGGTGGAACTAAGAGTCGTTATGGCAGCCTAATAACAAGAGATGGAATAAAAAACACTGAGAACCATGCCTCTGATGATGTCCTCCCATCCAAAAACAAGATGGGAGCTCTTATATGGTTCCAAAGGGTGACTAGATAACAATTCTTGAAGATGGTATGGCAGGGGGCTTCGCCCGCAAAATATGTTTATCCCTCTCCATCCTCTTGGTGGAGTGACCCAACCTTTGATGTCATTAAGTTCATGTGAGCTCATCTCTCTTTTTCTGATAACTTGCATGTTGATTACAAGGCCATCCATAATATGTCTCCCCTCAAGTTGTCGACCTTGCAGAGAATAACCTACTAAGGCGCCTTTTTATGAAGCAAGTCCAATGAGAGAATTATACCTAAGTAGTTAGCGAGTTGATATCGTAACTTTCTATAGCCAAGGGAAGTATGGCCTTGGGTGAGGATAAAATAAAGACCCTGTTAAAATTGAAAGAGGATTTGAAATTCTTACTCAAAAAGGTGGCACTAGAGGCACAGGTTCTTGTTACTTAAGAGAAAAGCTTGTAAAGGTCTCTTGAAGCCCCCTTAATTCTCTGAAGAAACTGGAAGAAGAGTTGTCCATGCTCAAGGATGAACTAGTGGAAACCTCTTACCAATACTTCGAGCAGGCAAAGGAGCATGTAGCCTTCCTTTGCCATAGGTTTGACCTGAGCTAAACTAGCATATTCAAGGTGATATGTGATGTCCAATTAGTGGATGACGAGGAGGTCCCGCCTTATAAGGAGGCAAAAGAATCTCCTAATTATGGAACCTGGACTGAGCTTGGGGGCAATAAGGCGGAGGAAGAAATTCTATAAGGAAGCGCTGATCGACGGACTCTATAAAAGGGTCATAGAGTTTATGGCCTAGTTATTTATGTCCTTGGTGGATTTTGTATTAGTTCCCAAAGGCTTTCTTTTTAACTATATTTGGCGCCCTTAAGAGTTCTCTTATACCTTTCACCCCTCGGAGCTTAATCAAATTGTGGGCTTGTACGCCTTCGTTTATTTTTGAGTGAATTCACTTAGAACATTTTTTGAACAAGTTTTGGCCAAGTTGTGGTTTTTTAGGAAGATGATTCTTGCATGAGGATCCAACATATGTCATCGCCTCTATGGGTGGAAAGGACTCTTCTATGAGGATCCAACATGTAATATTGCCTAAAAGGGCGGTGTCGCATCTCAGAGAAACGCGCACACGAAACAGAGTCGCCACCAATGTTATTTATCCCATAAGAGGGAAAGGAAACACTTAGTAAACCTACATAAGGATGAATCTTGATGATCTCGCAACCAAAAGACGGGTAAGGGAGTCAATTACGCAAGGGGAAGGTATTAGAACCCCTCACGTCTGTAGTACTCTACAGGATCCACTCTTGTTGTTCTAATCAAAGGGGTGTGTTTATTCTAAAACTTATTAACTAAAAGGAATGCATGCAAACATTTAAATTATAAATAAAAAGAAAGTTTTTATTATTGCGCTCGCTTAGGCTTTGCAACCCAATGCCCACGTATCAAAAAGAATCAGAGCATCATAGTTCTTCTCAAAAAAAATTATTTGTTTGTGCTTTTTATGGGTAACCACCCTTATTGAAAATTTTCATAAGAAAAAGCCAAGTGGCAAAATAAATTTGATTGGTTGAGTATTTTTTTGAAAGAATACATCAAATGATCCATCCAAAGCAGGAGGTATCTGAGTACTTCTCTCTTATTGTTGAAAGAGTTCAAGTAGTATTGGAATATTTTTGGATTTTTGATTGAGAAAAGGTTTTTGTCTTTAGAATGAATGCAAAAGAGAAATGAAAAATCTAAGGGAATTCTCAAGATAAACCCTAATGTTGGCATGCAATAATGGTCCTAAAGTTAGGGTTAGAGGGAAACATCTACCTGAGTTATCATGCAAAGATTGACCTAGGGTTAAGGATCAAGGGGGTATACCGAATGTTGTCATGCTTCGTTGTAAAACCTAAGGTCTACTTTAGTTCAAACTTAGCCAAGAATGAACCAAAGAAAATCTTATGGGGAACATGTTGTTCACACAAGGAAAAGAGATAAAAGAAGAAGGATAATCCATATCAAGTCATGGAACAATAAACAACACAATATCATATCAAGTCATGATAGAAAAGAAAAATAGTAACAATCGATATCATGTAATGGGAGAGGAAATAAAAGGTAAATAATTGAAATCCATGTCAAGTCATGGAAGAATAAATGAAAGACCATCCAAATAATCCATATCAAGTCATGGAAATAAGATACAAACAATAGCAATCCATATCAAGTCATGGGAGGAGGTAAAAGCAATAGCAATCCATGTCAAGTCATGGGACAAAAAGATAGAAACCAGATAATTCATATAAAGTCATGAAAGAATAGATGAAAGATAAACAATTAAGCCATATAAAGTCATGAAAGAATAAAGGAAGCAATAACAATCCATATCAAGTCATGGGAGAGATAAAGTAATACAATTCATACCAAAAGTAGTCCATATTAAGTCATGGAAAAACAGATAGAAGATAACAAATCATATAAAGTCATGAAAGGGTAGATGAAATATGAACAAATTGATCCATGTCAAGTCATGGGAGAAGGATACAAGCAAAAGACAAGTTATCAAGTCAAGATGAGCAACAACATCACATGAGTCCAAAAGGCTTAAGCAAGGGATGATCAAACAATGGAAGCATGCACATGAAATTAAGGAATGTGTTATTTGTGAAATAATTTAACTCAAGATGAGATCCAAGAGTAACAAAAAGAAGTCATCCCAAACTGCATACACAAATCAAAATCAAGTTACTTGATAAGAAAGTAAATATATCATCCTAGAAAAGGAATTCTTTATCAAAATCAATAAGATGAACAAAGATTAAAAGAGGGATGCTCATAGGTCATGGGATAATGAAAAAGTCCTCTTTAAAACATCAAATACAACTTCCAAACTTCAAAAGGTATCAACAAACCAAAAAAACTCAAGGTTCATGTACAACTAGCAAGTCAAAAGGTAGACATCATCCAAACAAGGAATCCTTTGTCAAACCAAAGTAAAAACTCAATGTGAAATGTAATTGAGACAAAAAGAAATGAAATAAGTGTAACATTAAAATACACAAGGATGGATCCCAAACTCCTAAGAGTTTCACCATCCACCAAATTCAAAACTAGGTTAAGACAAGGAGGAATGTAGCTCCTAATGTGTCATCATGATGAATGGAAATGGAATACCATCCAAATAATCATAGGAGCAAGGTACAAGGATACCAAGATCAAAGAAATAAGGAGTGTGGACAAGAGGGATCAAATTCAATTGGTCCCATAGTACTCAAGTTGGAATGCACATGACACAATCCAAACCATGATCTTAAAAGCACACAAGAAGAATTCAAGGCAAACAAGCAAAGAAACAATAATTTGGAAATACCTAAAAGAGGTCACATGGGTGAGTTTAAGACCTCTAAATGATGATAATTAGGTCAAGAGAGAATGAGAGACAGATCTCCAATGGTTTCACAAGTTCAATTTAAAACAAACAAACTAGATGCAAAGTGTAACAAAAAGAAACAAGCATGCCTTTCATAATTCCAAAAGAATAATTAGGAGCATAGATAAATTATGAAAAATTATTCATAGAAAGATGAGGTGAAAATCACAAGATGACCTAAATATATACTCAAAACCATGGGTAAATTATGTTCAAGCCATTAGATCATTTAGGCTAAGCACAAACAAATAGCCATTACAAAGATACCTTCAAAAATAGGTTCAAATTTGACTTAAAATTAACAACCAAAGCAAGAATGGAAGCTCAAAAGACCTATATACATATGTCTACAAGTGTGTAAAATAGAGGGACAAAACTCAAAGGGGAAGACTAAAAATCAAACCCTAACAAAGTAAGCTAGCATAAATAGATACGTGTAATAAAAAATAATGAAATAAATATTAGAATAAATTGAAAAAGAAAATAAATAATGTGAAAAATTAAATAACACTTTAAATGTCCCTCATAAATTAAATCAATATTTTTGGCCTAAAAGAAATATTTTAAATAGAATTAAAGAAAAGTGGTATAATAAAAATAAATGAGAAAGAAATGAGGGTGCATTAGTTAACAAGAAATGAATTGGTTCTTAAGTAAAACGCTCTCATGGGCCCAAGACGAGGGGGTGGGAAGAGTGAAGTCCTTGGGCCCAACAACCAAGCCAAACCCAATGCCAGGTTAATATAGCGTGACATCAAAAGAAATAATTGGAATGTACAAAAATCATGTGAACATGACCATCAACCAGTCATGTCTCAGTTAAGCCGCTAGCGGACAAAACAAAGTCCCAACCAATCAGAAATGGTCAGCGAATCGTCTCCTACCTCAAGCTATGCACATACAAAACCTAACCTCGATTCTAAAGGTATCACTTCCATTCCAAATATCTCCTTCCACAGTGCATGAAAACGAATGAAATAAGAAAACAAAATATAGATCTCGTGGAGCACTACAATGACATTTCAAACCAAATTTAGAAACAAGGTCTAGTTTAGGAGAAATATGGCATGAAAGTTGGAGAAAACACAATATAATCAAAACTTCAGCAAACTTAAAACATCACATATTCAGGTATACATATGAAAATAACACACTGAGCTAACTTCAAACAACACTCTTAATCATCTTATAGCATGTACATGCTGAAAATGGAGGTGATATAATGAGTAGATGACCTACCTAGTGGAGAAGATCCACTGCTTCTTGATCCCAAAAGAGTTGTAGAAGCAAGGCAAATGAAGCTTGGTTCTCTTCTTCAAGCTGAAATGGCGTTGGATGAGTAGTAAAGATCCCAATCCAGAAATGAAATGCGCAAAAACTTTGTGAGGTGCTGTAGCTCCCAATTTTCTTCTTTCTCCAAAATGGTCTGCTTTTCTTATAACTAGTTTAAAGTTAGCTTATATACCCCTCTGCAAATGAGGTGTCATGCCTTGCCTTTTCATAAACTCGTTGGAGGGTAAGTTAGTCCATTTGTGTAGAAAAACCTTTGGTATGCAGAGCTACATTTGACTTATAAAGAATGTGGGTGTTATGTCGTTTTAGGGTGCTGAGATGAAGTGAGAAAGAGACAAGTATCATGGCTTGGGAAGAAGTGTCTGTGGAGAAAGTTTAGACAAAAAGCATATTTCCCTCATTTGGTAATTCTGATACATGACATGCATGCATGGGACAGTATGATGCTTGGCCAAAAGGAGTAAAGAATAAGGTGTAATTAAGTGGGGAATGAACTTGCTGCAAGGAAATGCATCATCATTCAAAAATTCGACCAAAGAGATGAGGCAATGGAGCTTGCAACATGATGACATTGAACCAGCATAACTCAATGTTCTCTTGGCCAAATGAAATGAATTAGAGCTTTTTGAAAGGGGGGAAATGAGAGGAACAAGTTTCATGTTGGGGACAATTCGAAACAAATCCTTGAGCTCCTTCAAAAGTGGCCACAAAGATGACTACCTGAAACTGCATATCAAGATGGCAAGCACAATTCAATTAATGACCATTGAAATCCTGACTTGCTATGTCTATAACTTGCTCCTCAAGTTACCAAATGTGAAAATGTTTGAATCAAAAGTGGAGAGGAGAGAGTTCCCTACAACTTTCATGTTGAGGTTGAATCCCAATGAGATCCGGAACTTTGTGAAAAATGGGCATGAAGTATGTGGTTTGGAATGAATAAAAACTTAGAAAACTTTCACTAAGTACAAAGGCCACTCAAACAATCCAAGGTCATGGCTTGTGAGAGTCATATCTTGAGTTATGGTGATTCAAATGACTTGCTCTTGGAATCAATGGAAAGGGGAGACCTAATACTATACCTTTCATGTTGGAAACCAAATGATATGAAACCTTTAAGGTCATGAAAAACTGCCATGAACAATGCTTGGTAATCCTGACTTGGGATACTTAGAAAATTTCTAAGTCTTGGGACAAATGGGTGAATTTGAAAAACTCCACTTTCAATGACCATATCTTGGGCTATGATGATCCAAATGACTCAATATTGGTACCTCCTTGAAGCTTGGAGAGAGGAGAACAAAATCCGTGTTAAGGCCAACTTGATTTGGAGTCTTGATAATATAGAAAAAAGGTCATGAAAGTAGCTATTTATTAACACCAAACTTGCCATAAATTGTAAGTTTCAAAACCCTAGTTTCCAATTTAAGCAACTTTCCACAATTCTTGATTTTTGATGAATCTCTTGACTTTTCTTGATCGAATTTCACACATAGACCAGTTTTGACTTGATGAACACAATATTGAAGAAAAAAATCAAAAGTTGACTTTTTAACTTGCCTAGTTAACTTTTCCCCAATTGAATCCAACCAATAATCCTCTAAACAATTGACCCTCTTATGACTAGAATTGATGGCCAATATTCTACACATAGACACTTAGGGACACATAGAATACCATGGAATCAAGTCTTTTGATACGTGTTTTTCGCAAGTATACGAACGCGTCAGAGTAATATAAAAGTTTGTCTAAGGTAATCGCTATCTATTGTTATGGTGTTTATCTAAGGTAATCGAAACAGGGTTTTTAAGAGTGCAGAATGAAAAATAAAGTATTAAATTAAATTCAATTAATAAAGACAGGTTCAAATGTAATTCACATAATCAATTAATAATCCACGTACTTGCTAATAGAATTACTTATGGGCAGTGTTTACTACTTTGAAAAGAACCAATTTAACGGGAACTGTCGCTTTCGCGTATTCAGAACCGAGTTGTACTCCCTAATCAAACCCTCTTATTGTCACTTATAAAAAGACGCGCATTGTGTTAGAGTAGTAAACCTATTTTTAAGAAATATAGTGTCTTGACTAAGTTGAACATTATTTTGACCTGGATTTCTTAACCAAAAGAGGTTCTCACGAACCAGACTCTAAACTTATAAACGCGTCCGAAAATAGTTTTAAAATCACTTTTCTTTTTAAGTTAAAAACTCCTAATGAACTAAACAAAGAGCTTTCGCTGTATTTGAAATAGTTAAAAAACAACTAAGTTTAAACAGACGTCGGACGACTTTCGATCTTACCCAACGGAAATTAAGTGCGGGAAAACTTAAGTTGAAAGTCAAAATAGCCCTTAAGTGTTTCTACGAACAATTGTATGGATTATCGGTTCAATTACGATCCTTACATTCTAACCTTTATAAGTTTAGCCAGACATGGTAAAGTAAAGATGCATTTTAATTTTTATCATAAAAATGGATAAGTAAAAGACTTTTAAAAAGAAAGTAATAAGTGCGAGTGCAGAAAAGTAAATAAAAGTAGTGCGAGTGCGGAAAATAAATAAAAGTAGTGCGGGTGCAGGAAAGTAAATAAAAGTAGTATGGTGCGAGAAATAAATAAAGTAAAGTGCGAGTGCGAGAAAGTAAACAAAATAAAAGTAGTGCGGGAAAGTAAACAAAATAAAGGCAGCGCGGGAAAGTAAACAAAATAAAGGTAGTGCGGGAAAATAAAGTAGACAAAGGTAAAGTAATAAAACCTGCTCCAATCGAAGGGTCAAATAAAGTGCGAAATAGAAATGAAAATGGCGGCAGGATTAAACTTCCTTCCAAAGTGCTCCAAACTCGATTACAGACTCGATTGCACAGTGTGGCAACACTCCGATGTGAAGCGATTACTACTTTTACACAATACTGATATATGCCTAGTTGTAACTAAGTTTGGATGATGAAACAAATGAAATCAAGGCCCTATTTATAGGCAAGAAGAAAACATGGAGATTACAAGGATGCCCCTAAGTTTGAAAATTGGGGGGAACCATTTTGTTCTTGTGGCGCCCGCCACAATATCATGGCGCCCGCCACAGGAGGAAATTGCAGCACCCAAGTGGAGATCGTGGGAGACTTGGCAGTTGAGGAGAGGTTGAAACTGGGACACGTCATGGCTGGACCCATGACGCTCGCCACAGTGGGAGCCACAAGTGTAAAATGCTGATTTTATGGCTTTTTAGCTTATTTTCGCTCCTTTTCTCGATCGGGGCTCCGATTGGACTGAAAACTTGAAAACAAAGAAAAACATAGTAATAACATAACAAAATAACAATAAAACAACTAAAATGCATGCGAAATCGGAGTCGAAAATACGGTGAATTTCAGTGTCATCAAATTATCCCACACTTAAACCCTTGCTTGTCCTCAAGCAAAACACTTAAAAGCTCAAAGAAGAAAAACCGGTGTTGACGAGTGATTCGGGATAAAAGGGCTTCTAAGTTCAAGCCGGGATGCAGTAATAGGTACTAACTGAGTGAACCAAGGGTATCGTGATGACACTTATCCGAAGACACGGACATAAACTCCATTCCTATATTAACCAACCCACATTATCCCACAATACCTAGGCCTACCTCTTCATCTCTTTTTGGGTCCTTTTCATTCAGGCACAATCACATCGTACATGCTTCATAGTAGAGTGACCGATTGGTGATTCTGATCCTAAAAATGGGGTTTCTAGCACATAATCTGTGTAAACCTTTTTATTTGACCCAAATGCAGTTGTGGGCGATCGGATCGTAATCCGCTCTACCGAGTTCAACGCCATTTACAATGAATGGACTACAGGTTTCGTTCTTGATTTCTACAACTCCGGATCTCAAAATCTTAGATACTTTGAAAGGGCCAGTCCATCTTGAACGCAACTTCCCAGGGAAAAGTCGTAACCTAGAATTGAATAGGAGAACATGGTCGCCTATATTGAAATCTTTTTTCACAATTCTTTTGTCATGCCAAGCTTTGGTTCTCTCTTTGTATATTATGGCATTCTCGTAGGAGGATTGCCTGAGTTCTTCCAGTTTGTGGATGTCAAGCATATGTTTTTCACCAGCAGTCAGGTAGTCCAAATTCAAAGTTTTAATGGCCCAATAGGCCTTATGCTCTAATTCAAAAGGTAGATGACAGGATTTTCCATAGACTAGTTGGTAGGGAGTTGTTCCTATAGGGGTTTTGAAAGCGGTTATGTAGGCCCATAATGCTTCTTGGAGCTTCTGAGACCAGTCTTTTCTAGATATAGAAACAGTTTTTTCTAGAATTTGTTTTATCTCCCTATTGGATACTTCTACTTGGCCACTAGTCTGTGGGTGGTATGGTGTTGCTACTCTATGCCTAACTCCATATTTGCTTAAAAATTTATCAAATATTCTCGATATGAAGTGCGATCCTCCATCGCTTATGACTAAACGGGGTGTTCCAAATCTGGGGAATATATAGTTTTTAAATAACTTGATCACCACTCTAGTGTTGTTTGTGGGTGCAGTTATAGCTTCAATCCACTTAGACACGTAGTCCACAACTACTAAGATATACTTGTTTCCTAAGGATGGTGGGAAAGGTCCCATGAAATCTATACCCCAAACGTCGAAGAGTTCTACTTCTTGAATGTTTCTTAGAGGCATTTCGTCACGTCTTGAAATATTTCCCGTGCGTTGGAATCTATCACATTTGACAATGCAAGCATGGACATTGCGCCACATGGTAGGCCAGAACAGGCCAGCTTGAAGAATCTTGGCGTATGTCTTAGAGGTGCTCACATGTCCACCATAGGGTGCAGAGTGACAATGCTCAATTATACTTTTTACCTCCTCTTCTGGAACGCAACGGCGAAAAATGCCGTCTTTAACCCTTTTGAAAAGGAGCAGTTTGTCCCAATAAAAGTTTCTCACATCGTTAAAGAACTTCTTCTTCTGGCGGTAGTTAAGATCAGGGGGTATGATATCAGCAACTAGATAATTAACAAAGTCTGCATACCATGGCACGTTACTTACAGCTAAGGATTTTTGGAAGTGCTCATGAGGTCCTAGGCTATCGTCTTCAATGGCTTCTAGTTTAGCTATCAGTCTATTATAGGCAAAATCATCATTTATGGGTACGAAGTCTGGTTTCAGGTGTTCTAGCCTAGAAAGGTGATCAGCTACTATATTTTCAGTGCCTTTTTTATCTCGGATATCTAAATCAAACTCTTGTAGTAACAGAAACCATCAGAGTAACCTTGGCTTGGCATCTTTTTTACTTAATAGGTAACGAATGACAGCATGATCGGTGCAAACTATAATTTTGGCTCCTACTAGATAAGATATGAATTTGTCTATAGCAAAAACTACAGCTAGTAGTTCCTTTTCAGTTGTTGCGTAGTTAAGTTGGGCGGCGTCTAGGGTTCTATTGGAATAATAGATCACATGTAATTTTTTATCTTTCCTTTGTCCTAGAACGGCTCCAACGGCATAATCACTAGCGTCACACATTATCTCAAAAAGTTCTGACCAATCAGGGGGTTGCATAATGGGTGCTGAAATCAACGCTTGCTTTAAAAGATTAAATGCTTCATTACATTTTTCATCAAAAATGAATTTAGCATCTTTCATTAAAAGGCCAGTTAAAGGTTTAGTTATTTTAGAGAAGTCTTTGATAAAACGCCGGTAGAATCCAGCATGTCCAAGAAAACTTCAGACTTCTCTGATAGTTTTGGGTGGTTTTAGATTCTCTATGACTTCTATCTTAGCTCTATCTACCTCAATACCTTTTTCGGAAACTATATGTCCTAAAACAATCCCTTCGGTGACCATGAAATGACACTTTTCCCAGTTTAGCACAAGGTTCACCTCCACGCATCTCTCCAGGATTTTCTCAAGATTAGCAAGACAATTTTGGAAATCAAATCCACAAGCTGAGAAATCATCCATAAATACCTCCATGATACTATCTAGGTAATCTGCAAAGATTGACATCATGCAGCGTTGGAAAGTAGCTGGGGCATTACAGAGTCCGAATGGCATTCGTCTGTAGGCGAAAGTTCCATAAGGGCATATAAAGGTAGTTTTCTCTTGATCTTCGGGGTGGATAGGTATTTGGAAGAATCCAGAGTATCCATCTAGATAGAAAAAGTAAGAGTATCTAGCTAGACGCTCCAACATCTGGTCTATAAATGGTAAAGGGAAATGATCCTTCCTGGTTGCTTTATTTAACTTTTTGTAGTCTATGCACATCCGTCATCCTCCTTCTATCCGTTTTGCTATATGTTCGCCTTTATCATTTTGCACTACTGTGATGCCTCCATTTTTAGGTACTACATGCACAGGGCTCACCCACTTACTATCCGAGATCTGATAGATTATACCTGCCTCAAGTAACTTAAGAACTTCTCTTTTAACAACATCACTCATTGTAGGGTTTATTCTTCTCTGATGTTCTCTGGAGGGCTTTGAATCTTCTTCGAGCAAAATTCGATGCATGCATACGGACGAGCTTATACCTTTCAGATCAGAGATATTATATCCTAAGGCTGATGGATATCTTCGTAAAACATCTAAGAGTTGGTATGTTTCCTCTTGGCCCAAGGTAGCACTGACTATAACTGGACGGTTCATCTCTTCATCAAGAAACTCATATCTCAGGTTCTTAGGCAGTTCCTTAAGTTCTAAGGTTGGTTTCTTAGGGCATGGCATAGGATCTGGGGTAAGGGATAAACATTCGTAAAGGTTATCATCGATGTAGGGCTTCCTAAAGTTATCATCTTCCAGTATGAGAGTTGATGGCAACTTAATTGTTTTTATGATTTCTTCTTGTTCTATTTCCCTAACGCATTCATCAATGATATCTATGGCATAACATGCGTCTCCCATCACAGGTGCCATAAGAAATTTTGAAAGTAAAAATTCTATCTTCTCGTCACCTACCTCAAAGGTCAACTTCCCTCTCTTGACATCTATTATGGCTCCTGCAGATGATAAGAATGGTCTACCTAGAAGGATTGGTATGTCATCATCCTCTTTAATGTCCATGACAACAAAATCGATAGGGATAAATAACTGACATATCCTAACAGGGACATCTTTAATATGCCTATCGGACACTTAATAGATCTATCGGCTAATTGAAGTGACATCTTAGTAGGTTGTAATTCTCCTAAGTTTAACCTCTCACAAACTGCTAAAGGCATTAAGCTCACACTAGCTCCTAAGTCTAGAAAAGCTTTTTCGATGACATGACTTCCCAAAATACAAGGAATGGAGAAATTTCCAGGATCTTTATCTTTTTTGGCTAACTTATTCTCGAAAATAGAATTGCATTCCAAGGGCTTCGAATCGTCGAGTTTGCGTTTGTTGGTAAGGATGTCTTTGAGAAACTTTGCATAAGAAGGTATTTGGGTGATGGCTTCTATGAAAGGAATTTCTAAGTGAAGTTTTTTTATAACCTTAATGAATTTCTGATACTGATTATTGATCTGGGTCTGTTTGAGTCTTTGCGGATATGGTATCGGTGGTTTGTATGGCAGGGGTGGTACATAAGTTTTGTCTTTAGGTTCTTCTCCTTTTTCCTGACCTTCCTATTTTTCAGATTCCTCTGGTTCCTTCACTTCGTTAATGGGTTCGATATATTCCTTAGAAGTTTTGGGTTCACTCAATCTTGGGTTAAATGGCTCATCATAAGCGGTCCCACTTCGTAGGGTAATGGCATTGGCTTGTCCTCTCAGATTCTGTTGAGGTTGTCCAGGGAACTGTCCTCCAGGTGTAGTCTGGGGGGCTTATTTTAAGGCTACCTGAGAGATCTGGGTTTCAAGCATCTTATTGTGAGTAACTATTTGGTCAACCTTGGTTCCTAACTGGGTAATCAGTTTGTTAATGTGAATGTTCTGGTTCATGAACTCTTTGTTTTGTTGGGTTTAAGCAGTGATAAAATCTTCCACAATTTTCTCAAGGCTCGGCTTTGGTGGCACAGGTTGCATAGGTTGATTTGGTCTTAGGGCTTGGTAACCTGGTTGTCTCGGAGGTGTAGTATTTTGGACAGGGTTATTGTTCTTATAGGAGAAGTTCAGGTGATTCCTCCATCCAGGGTTGTAGGTATTCGAATATGGGTTCCCTTAGACATAGTTCACTTGCTCAGAGTTGGTTTCGTTTAAGAGACTGCATTCTGCAGATTGGTGTCCTTTTGTTCCACATATCTCACAATCCGACCAAACTGCAGTTGCAGTATTCAGGTTTATACACATATGCTCAACCTTGAGGGCTAACGCGTCCATTTTAGCTTGCATCATGTCTATAGAGCTTAACTCATGTACTCCTCCTTGGGCTTCCTTCTTCTCAACTGTCGCTCATTCAACTCCCCATGATTGATGGTTTAGAGCCATATCTTCAATAAGGGCACTAGCTTCAGGGTAAGATTTGTTCATCAGTGCGCCACCTGCGGCAACGCCGATGGTCATCTTAGTGTTATAGTGAAGTCCATTATATAAGTTCTGAATGATTAACCAATTTTCTAAACCATGATGTGTGCATGCTCTTAACATCTCCTTATATCTCTCCCAAGCTTCGAACAACGATTCTCCTTAATTCTGGGTAAATCTGGTTATTTGGTTTCGAAGAACGGCGGTCTTACTTGGGGGAAAGTATCTAGCAAGGAATACTTTTCTAAGGTTTTCCCAAGTTGTTATGGAATTGGGTGGAAGGGAATCTAACCATGATAGGGCTTTATCTCTGAGGGAGAAAGGGAATAATCTTAAAAGGATTGCCTCAGGAGAAGCTCCATTGGTTTTAAAAGTGTCTGCTAATTGGAGAAAGATTTTTAAATGTTAGTTTGGGTTCTCAGTAGCAAGACCTGTGAATTGTCTCTGTTGCACTAGTTACAACAAGGAGGGTTTAACTTCTAAATTATTAGCTGGGATGGTTAGGTTTACTATACTAGAACTAGGTTCTTCGTTGGATGGTTGGGCGAAATCCTTAAGAGGTCTTTGATTTTAATCTTCGGCCATAGCTCTCCTAATTCTATGGAAAAGTAAACGTGCGCGAGCGTAACGCTCAGGTTCCGCCAGAGGATCTACTAAGCTTCTAGTGCTACGAGTCCTTCGCATTGACCGACAGGTAAAAACCTAAGTCTAAACGATATAACAACAGGGTACGAAATTTGACGAAATTGGTCCCCGGAAATGGCGCCAAAAACTTGATGCGTGTTTTTCGTAAGTATACGAACGCGTCAGAGTAATATAAAAGATTGTCGAATCCACAGAGACCAAATGTCAATCTATCGTTATCTATTGTTATGGTATTTATCTAAGGTAATCGAAACAGGGTTTTTAAGAGTGCACAATGAAAAATAAAGTATTAAATTAAATTCAATTAATAAAGACATGTTCGAATGTAATTCACATAATCAATTAATAATCCACGTACTTGCTAATAGAATTACTTATGGGCAGTGTTTCCTACTTTGAAAAGAACCAATTTAATGGGAACTGTTGCTTTCGCGTATTCAGAACCGAGTTGTACTCCCTAATCAAACCCTCTTATTGTCACTTATAAAAAGGCGTGCATTGCGTTAGAGTAGTAAACCTATTTTTAAGAAATATAGTGTCTTGACTAAGTTGAAAATTATTTTAACCTGGATTTCTTAACCAAAAGAGGTTCTCACGAACCAGACTCTAAACTTATAAACGCGTCCGAAAATAGTTTTAAAATCACTTTTCTTTTTAAGTTAAAAACTCCTAATGAACTAAACAAAGCGCTTTCGCTGTATTTGAAATAGTTAAAAAACAACTAAGTTTAAACAGACGTCGGACGGCTTTCGATCTTACCCAATGGAAATTAAGTGCGGGAAAACTTAAGTTGAAAGTCAAAATAGCCCTTAAGTGTTTCTACGAACAATTGTACGGATTATCGGTTCAATTACGATCCTTACATTCTAACCTTTATAGGTTTAGCCAGACATGGTAAAGTAAAGATGCATTTTACTTTTTATCATAAAAACGGATAAGTAAAAGACTTTTAAAAAGAAAGTAATAAGTGCGAGTGCAGGAAAGTAAATAAAAGTAGTGCGAGTGCGGAAAATAAATAAAAGTAGTGTGGTGCAGGAAAGTAAATAAAAGTAATGCGGTGCGAGAAATAAATAAAGTAAAGTGCGAGTGCGGGAAAGTAAACAAAATAAAAGCAGTGCGGGAAAGTAAACAAAATAAAGGCAGTGAGGGAAAGTAAACAAAATAAAGGCAGTGCAGGAAAATAAAGTAGACAAAGGTAAAGCAATAAAACCTGCTCCAATCAGAGGGTCAAATAAAGTGCGAAACAAAAATGAAAATGGCGGCAAGATTAAACTTCCTTCCAAAGTGCTCCAAACTCGATTACATACTCGATTACACAGTGTGGCAACACTCCGATGTGAAGCGATTATCACTTTGACACAATACTGATATATGCCTAGTTGTAACTAAGTTTGGATGTTGAAACAAATGAAATCAAGGCCCTATTTATAGGCAAAAAGAAAACATGGAGATTACAAGGATGCCCTTAAGTTTGAAAATTGGGGGGAACCATTTTGTTCTTGTGGCGCCCGCCACAATATCATGGCGCCCGCCACAGGAGGAAATTGCAGCGCCCAAGTGGAGATCGTGGGAGACTTGACAGTTGAGGAGAGGTTGAAACTGGGACACGTCATGGTTGGACCCATGGTGCCCGCCACAGTTAGAGCCACAAGTGTAAAATGCTGATTTTATGGCTTTTTAGCTCATTTTCGCTCCTTTTCTCGGTCGAGGCTCCGATTGGACTGAAAACTTGAAAACAAAGAAAAGCATAGTAATAACATAACAAAATAACAATAAAACAACTAACATGCATGCGAAATCGGAGTCGAAAATACGGTGAATTTCAGTGTCATCATCTTTCTCAAAAAGTCAGAAATAAACTGATTTTATCACAAACCCTAATTCTAGTAAAAAATAACAAGATAGGATTGCACATCCTCAAAACCCTGATTCTTCTAGGGAAAGTGGAAAAAACTTTGGAACAAAGATGTCTTGTATGATAATAGGATAAAGATGATCCAAGATTGATCCATGAGTATGCCACATACTGATATAATCAATATTTCTAGCTCAGGGATCAAGAGATATGAGAGTGTGATCCACTTCCATTCTCTTTGAATTTTCATTCAAATGATGAGGTAATGGGCCATTTTATATGTCCTAGGGTATGAGGAAACCCTTGTAGCTTGAATGATCAAGAGGTTGAGGGTATCCCACCCCCTTGCACTGATTGTCACTTTTCTTCCTTCTAAAGCTTGAAGAAAGTCCCAAAAGGGATGTCTTGATCTCATAACCATAGGGTCAATGATATGCATGAATGGATGTGATAATACAACATAAGCCAACTATAGTAAAAAAGAATAAGGTAAATTTTGGGGTACAACAGTTGTCCCTATTCAATCTTCTTGCACCTGAGAGGTTGAAAAGAAATGGCATTTTCAAACGTTCAAGATGAGAGAGGATTGAATATCAAAAGAACCCAAAAATTTTCACTTTGGAAAGGAGGCAAAAAGGTCAGTTAGCAAATATGAACTTCATTGTGTAAGTCAGAAAAAAGGTTTAATCACAGAAACTATCAATCTAATCGGGCACGTTCGTGAATAAAAGACGTTGTGCCAGGAAAGAACTGGACCACCAAAAAAGATTACCAGGATAGAATTGGATTTAACAATCATGATGACTACCAAGCTAAACGGGTATGTCTGCAGACAAAAGATTTTGCGCCAGGAAAGAACTAGATCACCAACAAAGATTACTAGGATAAAATTGGATTTAATAAATATTACCAAGATAGAACTAGATTTAACAATCACGAAGACTACCAAGCTAAATGGGTATGTCTACAGACAAAAGAAGTTGCGCTAGGAAAGAACTGGATCACCAACAAAGGCACCATGATAGAACTGGATTTAACAAGATTACCAGGATAGGACTGGATTTAACAATCACGAAGAGTACCAAGCTAAACGGGTATGTCTGCGGACAAAAGATGTTGCGTCAGGAAAGAATTGGATCACCAACAAAGGTACCATGATAAAATTGGATTTAACAAGATTACCAGGATAGGACTGGATTTAACGATCACGAAGATTACCAAGCAAAACGGGTATGTCTGCAGACAAAAATTGTTAGGCCAAGAGAACTGGATCACCAACAAAGGCACCAGGATAGAACTTGATTTAACAAGATTACCAGGATAGGACTGGATTTTGGTTGGTAGAGTCAAATGGAATTTGTAAGGATGAAAAGAGACTGGAGATATACCAAAGGACTAATAACTTTGCCCGGGAAACAAGGAAAACATCATTGGCTTGTGTTATGATGCATGTTTGAATTTTTCCATGGCGTAATGCTCCGTGTAAAACGGGAATGCTACGCAATTTTTATGGATGTGGCATAATGATGCATGATTTCGTATGAGAATAGATAAAACCACAAAAAGTCCGCTGGAGATCTTTAAAATATTGGAACTTTGCGGGGAGGAGATCTGCAAAAATAAATTGCAAACTCAGCGGGCCCCTGTTGGGAATGAGGTGGACTTTTACCGGGAAGAAAATATCCCTTTTATGAGAAGTCCTGATCTATAAGTCTCATCAACGCAACTCTACTGGGGAAATGGGGGAATTCTCAACCAAAGATGAAACGTTGCTCTGGGGTCTATACAATCTTCAATTACTACAACTGTTGGGGGAAACACATTAAAATTAAGAGTCATTATTGTTGATTCTTGCTCTCGTGCTGGAATGTCGTATATCTGCGAATAAACATCCTTCCTTCAACACAAATCACAACCAAAATGCCCCAAGTGTTGCGTAACCACTTCGTCTACCAACACGGCCATGCATAAAATCAAAAGCATATTTAAATGTCTTTTTATCAAATTATGTAAAGCCCCGGGATTTCCAAATGTAATGATTATCAAAAAAATTGGACGTTTTTGCAAACAAAAACAGGTAAAAGAAAAATAAGTAACACACTTTTGAACGAAAAGAAAAATTTTATTGATTGAGAATTCGCCTGTAAATAGGTGTCATACCCCAAAATTTGCCCATTAATATTTTAAGACATTTTTCAGGGCACTCCGACTCATTTTATGACACTGATCTTAAAGGAACGAAGGCCCAGCTCACGAATGGCCCAATCCAGAAAATGGCCCAAACTGGCCTGTTCGCTACACGTTCGCTACACGCTCGCCTAGCAAACGTTCGCTACACGCTCGCCTAGCGAACGTTCGCTACCAGCTCGCCTAGCGAAGCTGACAGACAACAGAAAATTTCGGGCTTCATTCTGAGCCCATTAGGTCACAAAAAAGAGCATTATAAATACCAGCACTTCAGTAATGAAAGGGAGAACGAAAAAGGACGAAAGGGGAACCCTAGCAAGCAAACCCTGATACTCATTGGAGGCAAACCTGGAAGGAACTCGGCGGCACCAAGTTCTACCTCCGCCCAATTCAATCCGATTTGCCGATTCGAAGTCACAACTCAGTTGCTAACAGGTTTACATTGCCATCATTGTTTTATATTCCTAATTTGCATATGACTTTATGATTAGATTTATGAAATACCTTAAGCTTGGCATGTGAACTTTAATATATACCATGCATACCTTAAATGATTAATCGTATAATTGCAGTAATGAGATCCATAAGGCATAAAATTGGTTGAGATTATACTGATATCATATTCAAAAACCAGCAGCGCTCGCTAGCACATCGCTAAGCGAGCCAGTAGCGAGTACTCGCTAGGCGAAGCAGGGGCGAATGGAACAGCGGCTGTTTCATTTTTTTTGGCTGTTCTATCTTATGTTATTATAATTCTGCATCATTTGGCTTGAGTTCATGATTGTTGTGTTTATTTTATGGTGCAACTTTCAATTATATTTTATCTCGATGCTCTAATCCGTGTGTTGAATTGTGTAAAGGTTTACATGTTTCCAAGGAAATGGCCGGCTAGGCATTCCACCTTAGGGGTGGGATACCCTTGTGGAGTTTCACCCTAAATTACCTAATTAATTTTACTGTATTAATTTTAATGTATTAATTTTAATGTATTAATTTTAATGTATTAATTGTAATGTGGAGATTCATCCTAATTACCTAATCGATTGTAAAATACGGCCTCTAAATATGTGATCTTGGACCTCTCTTTATTGCCTTACGATATTACGGTATTACGGTCATGTCCCGCGAATGTGGGGATACCCTTAGTAAAGACCCTTCGATTAAATCATCATGTCCCTTTAAAATAAATCATAGTCCCTCGGATGTTGCCTTCGAATATATGATTTTGTCCCTCGATGATCCTTCGGTGTAGCCTACGGTTAAATGATGATCGTCCCTTCGAATGCTAAGGTATCCTTACAACTGTTGCCTTCAATGACCTATCGATGACCCTACAATGACCCTTAAACATCCAAAAGGTAAAATTACTTACTTCTCAATAGTAAGGACAGTTTTACCCTCATAAGGATAGGAAACGTTCATAACGACCTTAGGAAGGTATAACTCTCAATTACTGGATCATAACCTAAAATATTTTCAACACCTCACACCTCTCAAAACCTCTTTTGGAAAATCACCACTTGGTATACATTCATACTAGAATCATTACCGAGTTATATTTTTTTTTTCAAACAACTTTCAAAACTAAACGAGATAACCACTTTGTATACATTCATACGAGAATCATTACAAAGTTAAACTCTCTTTTCAAAACACTTTCTAAGCCGTTCACACGCACTTTTTCAGACAAGAAAAATAACATAAGTGATCCAGCAATTAAGAGCCCATGGATAACCATGGATACAAAGGGTGCTAATACCTTCCCTTTGTATAATGTACCTCCCGAACCCAAAATCTATTGAGGTCTTTCCTGTTCTTTTCCACCTTTCCTTATTGGATGAAAGAAAAGTCGGTGGCGACTCTTGCTATCCGCGACATTGCGATAAAAAGCAAAATACCCCAAGTCAGTTCACCGTATGACAGAACTGGCGACTCTGCTGGGGATGCTTTAAAAAGAGAGGTTACCTTAAAAACAAGATCACTTTTTTAAAATTGTCTGATTTACTTTTAAGGGATTGCTTGGGTATTCTTGAGTGAAAGATCCTACACCCGGATCTAGTGTACCTTAGGTAAGTAGCAATAGATCATCGCGACTATCCGGCGTATACTGGAATGGTTAAAATGATGGCTACGGTTAATGTGACACTTTGGATGTCCTGATGTTCCTCATGTTCACTTGAGGAAAAATTTGGCTTCCGCGTGGTGTCATTAAAGCATTAATCAGACCTTTAGAACCCTAATTGACTCATCCTGGCCATTAGAAAGTAGTGAGATAATTGACTTCGGTTCCGACTGGGGTTGGTTGAGACTCGATACTACACTCTTTGAGATTGGACTTTAGGGAAGCTTAGGTCAACCACTTGGTGTTGCACTGAAGTGGACTTCAAGGAAGGTCAATGATTGGAGATCCTTTTAGAACCCGGTTACTATTCTAGGACAGGTTGAACCAACTAAACTTCAGTGGGGAGGGTACTTACCTATGGAACTCATGCAAGCCTTAAAACCTAGGAATGATGGTTGTGTGACTTGCTTGTGCTTGTTATTTATTTAACCTCATAACATCATAACATCATAACATCATGACATCATAACATTGTACTAACCATTTCAAGGACTTAGGGATTTAACTTTGCTCTGTTTTGTAAGGCTATGGCTCCCAGGAAGACCATCCGGATTAATCTTGTAGCAATCTCTCCTCAACTCAAGAACTTAGTGTCAGAACTTTCCGATCATGCCCAGTTCATCAAGAAACACGGTTCTCTCCTCAATTTAGTTACCACTGGGTTCAAAGAAGATATGATGAGAGTTTTATTCCAGTTCTTCGACCCTAAACATCATTGCTTCACATTCCCAGATTATCAGTTGGCACCCACATTGGAAGAATTCTCCAGACTGCTTGGGATACCTATCCTTGATCAAATACCTTTCAGTGGTTTAGAAAAGGTTCCGAAGTCTGAAGAAGTTGCCGCAGCTTTACACATGACGAAGTCCGACATCGAAGCTAATTGGGTAACAAGAAGTGGAGTTAAGGGTTTACTTGCCAAATTCCTGACAAATAAGGCCCGAGAATTCTTAAAAGTTATGAATGTCCGTACTTTCGAAGACATCCTGGCGTTGCTAATCTATGGCTTGGTGTTATTCCCTAATCCAGACCAATTCATAGACATGAATGCTATTAAGATATTTCTCACTCATAACCCTGTACCTACCTTGCTGGGAGACATTTTTCATTCCCTCCACACTCGTACCATGAAGAAGCAAGGGACTCTCATGTGCTGCATACCTTTGTTGTCTAGGTGGTTTATTTCGCACCTTCCTCAATCGGTCTTGAAGAACGAGCAAAATTTGAAATGGTCTCAAAGGATAATGTCGCTCTCCCACCCAGACATCTGTTGGTGTCCTCAGTTCAAGGAAAATGTTACCATCATTGACCGTTGTGGCGAGTTCCCTAATGTACCACTCCTAGGAATAAGAGGAGGTATTACTTATAATCCTGCTTTAGCTCTGCGACAGTTTGGTTGTGCTCGAAGAGATGGTCCACATGAAATGATCATCGAAGGCATTGTGTTCGACTATGACAATGATTCCCAAGGCCTCCGTCAAAGATTTGTACGAGCTTGGGGCATGGTGAAGAGAGGTACGTTAGGACAGAAAAATTCTATTCCTATGGAACCTTATCTCAGATGGGTACGCGCCAGAGCTCGTGAACTTGTCATGCCATATCTTGCAATCGGACCTCAGATTGTCGAACCTGAAGCTGAAGGAGGCGCTCCTCAGATCATTCCTTATCCAGATATGCCTACCAATGTTGAGGAACTAAAGAGATCCTGGATCCAGTTGAGAGAAGAAAGGGATACTTTCGAGACTCAGTTCGTCGCAGAAAGGAAGAAAGTGTTAGAACTTACCAGTCAGCTTAATGAGGAACGAAGACTCAATACGTATCTTCGCCCAAAAAGAAGTCGCCCCTGGGAGACTTGAGCTTTCATTGTATTTTTATTATTATTCCTTTTGTAATGAACATTGATCAAAGAAATTAGCAATAAACATTTCTCTCTTGTTGGTGATTTACGCAAAGTTAAATTCCAAAAGTCCTTGAAAACATTTCATGCATTGCATAACATAACATAACACTGCATAACAGGTATTCTACAAGTTCAATGTTCTCACGGTCTTCATTACAAACAGAAAAATGGATCTCGAACAAACTGTCAAAGATCTTCAGACTCAGAATGCTCAATTCAAGGAGATGATGCTAAGCTTATCCAAGGGGCAGGAGGAACTAAAGGCTCTTTTGCTCGAAAAGAAGAAAGACAAGAAAGCTGTGAGTTTCATTAACCCGGGAAGAAGGCGTAAAGGACAGGCCACAGGAGTCAAGTTTGGAATCCCGAATGGTCCAGAAGAGGAGACAGAGAATGATTCAGAAGAGGAGAATGTCGATCTCTTCAACCCTGAGGATGACGATGAAGATTATGAAAATGAACAGTACTCTCCAAGAGATGATAAGTACAAGTTGTTGGAAGAACGTATGCTAGCTATGGAGGGTCAGAAGGCGCCCGGTCTGGATTTCGAAAGTTTGGGTCTGGTCTCCGATGTGACCATTCCTCGCAAATTCAAAATCCCCACTTTCACTAAGTACGATGGTGCGTCTTGTCCTCAGATGCATCTGAGAGCTTATGTGAGAAAGATTCAGCCGCATACCACTGACAGGAAGCTATGGATCCATTTCTTCCAAGAGAGCCTGTCTGGCACACAGTTGGAATGGTATTATCAGCTCGAGAGCTCTGACATCCGCACCTGGACTGATTTAGCAACAACTTTCTATAAACAGTACCAGTATAACTCTGAACTAGCACCTACCCGGCTACAGTTGCAGAATATGACTATGGGATCTAAAGAAAGCTTTAAAGAATATGCTCAAAAATGGAGAGATTTGGCTGGCAGAGTCAAACCCCCTATGACTGACAGAGAATTGGTGGACATGTTCATGGGCACACTGACCGGCCCATTCTACAGCCATCTACTGGGAAGTTCTTCATCAGGTTTCACTGAACTTATATTGACAGGTGAACGTGTTGAAAGCGGCATCCGAAGTGGAAAGATACAGGCGGCTACCTCTGCAAGCACCAAAAGGTCCTATCAGGGGAGGAACGAATCAAATGCGGTGTACGGTCAAAAGGGTCGTAACAAGAAAAACCGTGACCACGATATTGGAGCAGTTACGATTGCAGCACCACCATCTCAAAACTTCCAGCCCAAACAAGACAGGCCAAGAAGGCAGTTCACCAGGATCAATATGACCTTGGCACAGGCACTGCAGGGAATGCTAAAGGCAAATTTGATCACCCTTAGAGATCCTCCTACAAATCCCAACACTACCTCTTCTCGTTATAATCCCAATGCCAGATGTGCATATCACTCCGATAGCCCCGGGCATGATACAAACGATTGCTGGTCATTGAAGAATAAGATTCAGGATATGATCGAAGCTGGAGAAATTGAGTTTGAGCCTCCGGAGACCCCTAATGTCATCACTGCTCCTATGCCTAATCATGACAAGACGGTTAATGCCGTGGATGACGACGATCACGTTTCCAATGTGGCGGACTTAACATCTTCTCTCCCGATCATAAAGAGAAATTTATTGCAAGCTGGTTTATTTCCAGGTTGTGCTGAAGATTGCAATCTCTGTATATTCCAACCAGATGATTGTTGGGAATTGAAGAATGGTATTCAACGGCTGATGGATGATCGTACAGTTCTCTTCGAAAAAATTCCTAAGGCGGAAAACCCTATTGAAGAAATATCTGTGATTGCTAGGTCCAAAGTCCCAGTGAAGATTACCGCTACTAGGGCGCCTGTGAAGATTACTGTTGAGCCCAGGGTAGCTCCCCTAATCATTACTGCACCTGGCCCGATCCCGTATTCCTCAAGCAAAGCTATTCCGTGGAATTATGGCGGTGATGTTTACGTCCATGGCGTAAAGCAAATTGACAATTCTACTAATCCTAATGGCATCGTTGGGACTAGTAAAATTACTCGAAGTGGAAGGATCTTCTCTCCAGAAATCTCACCTCCTGTCCTTGAAACTCGAGGAAAGGAACCAGTCAATCCTTCTCAGTCAGAGACACCGGTCGAAGTTACTCCCGAAGATGTTGCCAAACAAGAAATGGAAGAAGTGCTGAAAATCATTCGCAAGAGTGATTTTGATGTTGTAGAACAGTTGGGGCATACCCCGTCTAAGATCTCGATGTTATCCTTGCTGTTATCTTCTGAACCTCATGCCAATGCATTGATAAAATTCTTGAAGACTGCTCATGTGCCTCAGGAAACATCTGTCGATCAGTTCGAAAATTATGTTGCTCACTTGGCTGTTGACAATGGCCTAGGCTTTTCCGATGCTGATCTGACACCAGCGGGAAAGAATCACAATAAAGCCCTGCATATCTCCATTGAGTGTAGGGGAATCACTTTGTCTCATGTGTTGATCGATAATGGCTCTTCCTTGAATGTGCTGCCGACAGCTGTGCTGGATAAGCTGGACTGTAAAAGCATCGAACTGAAACCTAGTGACATTGTGGTACGTGCTTACGATGGTGCGAAGAGTGTTGTCCATGGCGAAGTAGTCCTCCCTATCAAGATAGGACCTCAAGTCTTCAATACCACCTTCCATGTAATGAACATTCGTCCTGCCTATTCCTGCTTACTGGGACGCCCTTGGATCCATGGGTCAGGCGCTGTAGCCTCGTCTCTCCATCAAAAGTTAAGGTATCCCACAAAGGGCAAAATTGTCACCGTGTGTGGAGAAGAAGAGTACATTGTCAGTAGTGTGCATACCTTCAGATACGTCGAGATGGATGGTGAATTCATTGAGACTCCTTGTCAGTCATTTGAAGTAGTTCCTCCGCCCAGTCCTGTCCTTAAGCCAACTCCCCTTGTGCCCGAGGTTATTCGAGCTCCTCCTGCCATGATTTCTCTGAAAGATGCTCAAGCTGTGGTCGAAAATGGCGGTCGTACTGGTTGGGGTCAACTGATCAACGTACCCTACAAGTCTGACAAATTTGGCCTGGGGTTCAGCTCTGACAAGAGTCAAATCAATGTTGTAGAAGATGCTGATAGCGATTGCGATCTGGATAGCTGGATTTTCCCAACAATTGGTGACGGACTCAATAATTGGAAGGCTGAAGACACTATCCCGATTTCCTTTAGTCAGGAGTAATTGTTATTGTCTATTTTAGTGTTGCAAATTTTTGTTTTTTTTTACAATTGAACTTCTCCAAGCATTGTGTCTATGCCCGGGGCACAATAGCTAATTTGTTAAGGGTTTTGTCATCTTCATAAGCATATTCATATTCAATAAATCAATGGACTTTTTGCATTCAAATATTGCGCTCTTTATCTTTTCTGTCATCTTCCAAACGAGCTATGTTTTCTTACACACACCCACGTAACGAATTGCAGATCCATACCCACCCTGGATCCTGTTGACAATAGTTCTACTACTGTTCATTATGACTTTGAAAATCCGATCTACCAAGCCGAGGATGGAAGTGAGGAAGATTGTGAAGTACCTGGAGAACTTGCCAGACTGTTACTGCAGGAAGAAAGGACTATACAGCCACACGAGGAGTCAGTTGAGACTGTAAATCTGGGTACTGAGGTAAACAAGAAAGAAGTCAAAATAGGAGCAGGCTTGGAAAACAGTGTCAAGAGAAGGTTGATTCAGATGTTGCATGACTATGTAGAGATTTTTGCTTGGTCTTATGAAGACATGCCAGGACTGGATACTGATATAGTAGTGCATCGACTGCCAACGAGGGAAGAATGTCGTCCTGTTAAGCAAAAGGTTCGTCGCATGCGTCCTGAAATGTCTGAGAAAATCAAAGTCGAGGTTATGAAACAATTTAACGCCGGTTTCCTAGCCGTTACTTCTTATCCTCAATGGGTTGCTAATGTGGTACCGGTACCGAAGAAGGATGGTAAGGTGCGAATGTGTGTAGATTACAGAGACTTGAATAAAGCGAGTCCCAAAGATGACTTTCCACTCCCGCACATTGATGTTCTGGTAGACAATACCGCTCAACACAAAGTATTCTCATTCATGGATGGATTCTCAGGTTACAACCAGATTAAGATGGCGCCTGAGGACATGGAGAAAACTACGTTTGTGATGCAATGGGGCACGTTCTGTTATAAAGTAATGCCATTTGGTTTAAAGAATGCAGGGGCAACGTACCAACGTGCTATGGTGGTTTTGTTCCATGATATGATCCATCATGAAATAGAAGTATATGTGGATGACATGATAGCCAGATCTCATACTGAGGAGGAACATCTCGATCATTTATACAAACTGTTCGAGAGGTTGAAGAAATACAAGTTGAGATTGAACCCAAACAAATGTACCTTTGGAGTAAGATCCGGTAAACTCTTGGGATTTATTGTCAGTAGCAGAGGAATCGAGGTTGACCCAGCCAAGGTGAGAGCTATTCAAGAAATGCCAGTTCCCAGTACAGATAAAGAAGTCAGAGGTTTCTTGGGACGCTTGAATTACATTGCCCGATTTATCTCGCATTTGACCGCCACCTGCAAACCCCTCTTCAAGCTACTGAAGAAAAATCAAGAGATGATATGGAATGAGGAATGTCAAGAAGCTTTTGACAAAATCAAGAAGTATCTCCAGGAACCTCCGATCCTGATGCCACCGGTTGAAGGAAGACCTCTAATCATGTATTTGACCGTGTTAGAAAATTCAATGGGGTGTGTGTTGGGGCAACATGACGAGTCTGGTCGAAAAGAGCATGCCATATACTACCTTAGCAAAAAGTTTACCGACTGTGAAATAAGATACTCACTGCTCGAGAGAACTTGCTGTGCTTTGGCCTGGGCTGCTCGCCGACTAAGACAATACATGTTGAATCATACCACTTTGTTGGTTTCTAAGATGGATCCCATCAAATACATATTCGAGAAACCCGCTCTCTCCGGAAGAATAGCAAGATGGCAGATGATCTTAACAGAGTACGACATCCAGTATACTACTCAGAAAGCAATCAAAGGAAGCGTACTAGCCGATCATTTGGCTCATCAAGCAGTGGATGATTACCAATCTATGAATTTTGAGTTCCCAGATGAGGATGTCATGCTGGTTACTGATTATGAAGAACCTGGACCGGATGAAGGACCCGAACTAGGATCCCGATGGACTATGGTTTTCGATGGGTCTTCTAATGCATTGGGCAATGGTGTTGGTGTGGTAATCATTTCTCCCGAGGGTTACCATACGCCTTTCACTGCTAGACTATGTTTTCATTGTACCAATAATATGGCTGAGTATGAAGCATGTATTTTGGGACTCAAGGCTGCTATAGACCGGCGGGTCAAGTTTTTGAGTGTGTACGGAGACTCAGCATTAGTAATCAGTCAGATCAAAGGAGAATGGGACACTAAGCATCCGAACCTCATCCCTTACCGAGAACGGGTGATGACGTTAATCCCATACTTTGAAGAGATTACATTCGAACATATCCCACGAGAAGAGAATCAGTTGGCAGACGCATTAGCTACCATGTCATCTATGTTCAGAGTCAGATGGGACAATGAAGCTCCCAGGATCACCATTGAGCGACTAGATGAACCAGCATATTGTTATGAACTTAACGCTGCTGAAGTGGAAGAGAAACCTTGGTTCCACGAAGTAAAAAGATATTTAGAAACTCAGGAGTACCCTGAGGGGGCATCTATCAATGATAGAAAATTCCTGAGGAAGTTCTCTGCTAAATTCTTTTTGAGTAATGGAGTATTATACAAACGTAACCACGATTCGACTTTGCTTCGCTGTGTGGATAAAAAGGAAGCAGAAAAGATTATGGGAGATATGCACGACGGTATTTTTGGGACTTATTCTAGTGGACATACGATGGCCAAGAAGATTCTGAGATCAGGGTATTATTGGTCTACCATGGAAGCTGATTGCCACCATCACTCCAGAACCTGTCACAAGTGCCAGATATATGCAGATAAAGTACATGTGCCTCCTGCTCCATTGAACGTGTTGACAGCACCTTGGCCCTTTGCAATGTGGGGCATTGATATGATTGGAGAGATTAAACCTACTGCTTCTAACGGGCATCGTTTCATCCTTGTTGCTATTGATTACTTTACAAAGTGGGTAGAGGCCGCCTCATTCGCTTCTGTCACCAAGAATGTGGTGGCACGGTTCATCAAGAATAGTCTTATTTGTCGATATGGCATCCCTGAAAGAATTATTACTGACAATGGTACTAATTTGAACAACAAGATGATTACTGAACTCTGCACGCAGTTCAAAATAAAACACCATAACTCTTCTCCGTACCGGCCAAAGATGAACGGTGCCGTGGAGGCTGCTAATAAGAATATCAAGAAGATCATACAAAAGATGACAGTGACGTACAAAGACTGGCATGAGATGTTACCGTTTGCTCTTCACGGTTATCGCACTTCAGTACGCACTTCGACAGGAGCAACTCCTTTCTCTTTAGTCTACGGGATGGAAGCCGTTTTACCAGTGGAAGTTCAGATTCCCTCTCTAAGAATCATGAAAGAGGCGGGCTTAGATGAAGATGAATGGATTCAGACTCGACTCGATCAGATAAACTTGATTGATGAGAAGAGACTTGCGGCTGTTTGTCATGGACAGATATATCATAAACGCATGACCCAGGCATTTAACAAAAGAGTCAAGAGACAGGTGTATCAAATTGGTGACTTGGTGGTAAAGCGCATCACTCTACCACAAGGTGATCCCAGAGGCAAATGGATTCCCACGTACGAAGGGCCGTTTGTAGTTAAGAAGATATTCTCTGGTGGAGCCATGATACTAGCTACAATGGACGGCGAAGACTTCCCGCATCCCGTGAACGCAGACATAGTCAAAAAATACTACGCATAAAAGAGACCCGCTAGGTCGACGTATCTAGGCAAAAGTAAGGGCATCCCGGCGAACCAAAAGGGTTCGGGCAAAATTTAGGGATAAACATAAAAAAATGTACACCCGGCAAGTCGAAAACCTGAAAAGGCGGCTTGGGCAAAAAGGGGTATCCTGGTGGATTGAAAACCTGAAAAGGCGGTCCAGGCAAAAATTAGGGATCAAAGCGTATGACTATGTCCCGTTCTCAGACAGCTTCATCCAAGTTCAAAGGACTGAACAAGCTAATCACTTCTATCCGACAGCAGGAGATGAGAGGCTTGAAGACATAATGGCAGTAGTGGAATTAAAGTCAATAGGACGTTTTCAGCATAGCTTTCTCTTTGTTTTCTTGACAATTTCCTCTTACTAGGATTTTTGTCTCCTTGTACACAAATTGCCTGTTTATAGGCCCTCTTTCGAAATCAATATAATTTTAGTTTCAAAAAAAAAATGCTCTTGTTTTACTTTCTCTGTTTTGTTTGCATAAACGTCCATTGATTTAATTCGAATTAATATATGCATTTGGATATGATCGATGTTTACCAAAAATGCGTGCATAAAATAGAAATAGCGATTACTACTAGGCTTCAGGATCGAGGGGAAGGTCTAATCATGCTTTCCAATGAATCCGTTGCTAATCCTATTCCCCAGCAAAGCCAGTCATTCCCAGGAGAGAGTGGCATTACTAGACAAATGGGTCATCTCTTCCACCCCCAGCCAGGCTTCTGTTGAACATTTCTACCATCAGACAGAAATCAAGCATCCCCGGCTAAGAAAGGGTCATCGATACCAGTATCTCCCAACCAGAAGATTGAGATTTGTTTTCCCCAGTAGAGTCCTCTGGAAGAACTTTTCAGATGCATAATTCATTCATTACATTATTTCACAACATACGCATGCATACATTGTTCGCATTTAGTTTCAGAAGCATAAAACATCTCATGCATCATGACATGGCATGAAGCTAACTTTATTTTTCAGGTTAATTATCTTCCTGATACAGTCAAAACAAAGGTCCATTCAGACGGACATCCTCGTCAATTACGTTCAGGATTCAACTACATCTTTCAGATATACTCCATGTCAACATTCATTCTGACATCCTCCTAACGATGGCATCTATAAGCCCATCCCAGACATTTATTGCAAATACAACATATACAAATACTATCAGATATAGCCTAGCGTACGGTTCATCCTGATTCAGCTCTACATATGACTCTTTCAACTCAGATGCGATCTAACGTACGATCCATTCCGACCTTCAACAACTCCAATACGGTCTAGCATACGACCCAGTTGGACCTTCAAGGCCTCAAATGCTACCTAGCATACGGTACATTCTGAAGTGTAGTCTGGCGTATGACTACCCCCTTTATCATCAGATGCAGCCTAACGGACGGCTCGTTCTGCTACTCAGAGACGATCTAGCTTACGACCCGCTTGGATGTTCATCCCCTCAAATGCTACCTAGCGTACGGTACATTCTGAAGTGTAGTCTGGCGTATGACTACCCCCTTCATCACCAGGTACAGCCTAACGGACGGCTCAGTCTACAACTCAGATACGATCTAGCATACGATCCATTCTGATCCTTCACCCCCAGTAACGATACAGCCTAACGGACGGCTCGTTCCGCAACTCAGATATGATCTAGCGTACGATCCATTCTGATCCTTTATCCCCAACAGTGTATGACTCATTCGGATTCTTATCTCATTTTGATTCGGCACAACATACTCCTCCAACAATACGGTCTAGCGTACGACCCATTCGGATCTTTATTCCTCAGATACTACCTAGCGGACGGTACATCCCGAGGTGTAGTCTAGCGTACGACTACTTTTCGTCAGATACAGCCTAACAGACGGCCCATTCTGCAACTCAGATACGATCTAGCGTATGATCCATTCTGATCTGTTATCCCCAGCGGCGTATGACCCATTCTAACTCCCCAGTGAAGTCGACGGCCTAATGAATGACTCACTATACGGTCTAGCGTATGACCCAATGACACCCATGACTTCAGATATCTTCTAACATACGACGTACTCTGAAGCTCTCATCATCAAACTTCCTAGATGGCATCTTTAAACCCATCTCCATCAAGACTAACTACTTGACAAGTGCAAATTTTTGGGGCATTCTAAGTGTTCAATAATCTTCCACCTCCAGACCACGAATGGCGTACATACCATTCTGACTCTCTCGGTTCAAGAATATTGAACAGGGGCAGCTGTCATACCCCAAAATTTGCCCATTAATATTTTAAGACATTTTTCAGGGCACTCCGACTCATTTTATGACACTGATCTTAAAGGAACGAAGGCCCAGCTCACGAATGGCCCAATCCAGAAAATGGCCCAAACTGGCCTGTTCGCTACACGTTCGCTACACGCTCGCCTAGCGAACGTTCGCTACACGCTCGCCTAACGAACGTTCGCTACACGTTCGCTACCAGCTCGCCTAGCGAAGCTGACAGACAACAGAAAATTTCGGGCTTCATTCTGAGCCCATTAGGTCACAAAAAAGAGCATTATAAATACCAGCACTTCAGTAATGAAAGGGAGAACGAAAAAGGACGAAAGGGGAACCCTAGCAAGCAAACCCTGATACTCATTGGAGGCAAACCTGGAAGGAACTCGGCGGCACCAAGTTCTACCTCCGCCCAATTCAATCCGATTTGCCGATTCGAAGTCACAACTCAGTTGCTAACAGGTTTACATTGCCATCATTGTTTTATATTCCTAATTTGCATATGACTTTATGATTAGATTTATGAAATACCTTAAGCTTGGCATGTGAACTTTAATATATACCATGCATACCTTAAATGATTAATCGTATAATTGCAGTAAAGAGATCCATAAGGCATAAAATTGGTTGAGATTATACTGATATCATATTCAAAAACCAGCAGCGCTCGCTAGCACATCGCTAAGCGAGCCAGTAGCGAGTACTCGCTAGGCCTTCGCTAGGCGAAGCAGGGGCGAATGGAACAGCGGCTATTTCATTTTTTTTGGCTGTTCTATCTTATGTTATTATAATTCTGCATCATTTGGCTTGAGTTCATGATTGTTGTGTTTATTTTATGGTGCAACTTTCAATTATATTTTATCTCGATGCTCTAATCCGTGTGTTGAATTGTGTAAAGGTTTACATGTTTCCAAGGAAATGGCCGGCTAGGCATTCCACCTTAGGGGTGGGATACCCTTGTGGAGTTTCACCCTAAATTACCTAATTAATTTTACTGTATTAATTTTAATGTATTAATTTTAATGTATTAATTTTAATGTATTAATTGTAATGTGGAGATTCATCCTAATTACCTAATCGATTGTAAAATACGACCTCTAAATATGTGATCTTGGACCTCTCTTTATTGCCTTACGATATTACGGTATTACGGTCATGTCCCGCGAATGTGGGGATACCCTTAGCAAAGACCCTTCGATTAAATCATCATGTCCCTTTAAAATAAATCATAGTCCCTCGGATGTTGCCTTCGAATATATGATTTTGTCCCTCGATGACCCTTCGGTGTAGCCTACGGTTAAATGATGATCGTCCCTTCGAATGCTAAGGTATCCTTACAACTGTTGCCTTCAATGACCTATCGATGACCCTACAATGACCCTTAAACATCCAAAAGGTAAAATTACTTACTTCTCAATAGTAAGGACAGTTTTACCCTCATAAGGATAGGAAACGTTCATAACGACCTTAGGAAGGTATAACTCTCAATTACTGGATCATAACCTAAAATATTTTCAACACCTCACACCTCTCAAAACCTCTTTTGGAAAATCACCACTTGGTATACATTCATACTAGAATCATTACCGAGTTATATTTTTTTTTTTCAAACAACTTTCAAAACTAAACGAGATAACCACTTTGTATACATTCATACGAGAATCATTACAAAGTTAAACTCTCTTTTCAAAACACTTTCTAAGCCGTTCACAAGCACTTTTTCAGACAAGAAAAATAACATAAGTGATCCAGCAATTAAGAGCCCATGGATAACCATGGATACAAAGGGTGCTAATACCTTCCCTTTGTATAATGTACCTCCCGAACCCAAAATCTATTGAGGTCTTTCCTGTTCTTTTCCACCTTTCCTTATTGGATGAAAGAAAAGTCGGTGGCGACTCTTGCTATCCGCGACATTGCGATAAAAAGCAAAATACCCCAAGTCAGTTCACCGTATGACAATAGGCATTTACATTATGAGGAAATTCCTAGGAAGAGGTAATTGCAAAAACAACAATAAAAAACTTATTACAAGAATGACAATGTGAAAAACGGATTCCCATCAGATTCTGATTCTGCTATAATTTCTTATGACCTTAATGCTCTCATCCCTTTGCTTTCTGAAGAAAAATGGTTCGAACGGATTCCTGCCCTTCAGGTTTTCAACTTGTAGTAGTATGATGAAATCAACTAATATAATATCAGACGTAGTCATTCGCTTTAAATCCCTAACTTTTGCCTGGATCGCCCTTTCAGGTTTTTGATCCACCGGGATACCCTTTTTTCCTAAGTTTCCCTTTCGGTTTTTCAACTTAGTGGGTGTACTTAATATTTTTTATTTTTATCCCTAATTTTTGCCCGAACCTCTTATTCATTTTTTCAGTTCGCCGGGATGCCCATTTTTGCCTAAGTCGTCGACTTAGCGGGTCCTTTTTATGCAAAGTATTTTTTGACTACGTCTGCGTTTACAGGGAGTGGAAAATCCTTACCATCCATAGTAGTGAGCATCATGGCTCCGCCAGAGAAAATCTTCCTTATCACATATGACCCTTCATAATTCAGAGTCCACTTGCCCCTAGGATCAAACTAAGGAAGAATAATTATTTTCAACACAAGGTCACCAGCTTGGTAACTCTGAGGATGAACTCTTCGATCGAACTCTTTCTTTATTCGCTTTTGATGTAGTTGCCCATGGCATATAACAGCCATTTTTTTCTCTTCAATGAGGTTCAACTAATCTAATCTGTTTTGCACCCACTCGACCTTGTCGGGTTTTACATCTGTCATCAACCTTAAAGAAGGGAATTCAACTTCGACGGGTAAAATTGCCTCCATGCCGTAAACCAATGAAAACTGAGTTGCCCCAGTTGAGGTACATACCGAAGTCCGGTAATCGTGTAGAGCGAATGGTAACATCTCACGCAAGTCCTTGTAGGTCACCACCATTTTTTGCATTATTTTCTTTATGTTCTTATTGGCTGCCTCTACTGCCCAATTCATCTTTAGGCGGCATGGAGAGGAATTATGATGTTGAATCTTGAAACTCTTGCACAACTTTGTCATCATCTTGTTGTTGAGATTGGACCCATTGTCTGTTATGATCTTCTTGGGGATCCCATAATGACAAATGATATTGTGCTTGATAAAACGATCAACCACCTACTTAATTACGTTGATGTAGGAGGCAACTTCCACCAATTTGGTGAAGTAATCAATAGCTACTAGGATGAAGCGATGTCCATTTGAAGTTGTAGGCTTAATACGTCCGATCATATTGATACCCCACATTGTGAAAGGCCATGGAGACGTCAGGACATTTAAAGGCACGGGAGGAACATGCACTTTATCAGCATATATTTGGCATTTATGACATGGTCTGGCGTGAAGGTGGCAGTCAGTCTCCATAGTCATCCAATAATAGCCTGCTCTCAAAATCCTTTTTGCCATGGCATGACCACTTGAGTGTGTTCCAAACTAACCCTCATGAATCTCTTCAATAATTATGTCTGCTTCATGTCTATGCACGCATCTGAGCAGAATATAGTCATAATTCCTCTTATACAACATGTCACCACTTAAGAAAAACCGGGCATACAGTTTCCTCAATGTTTTCTTGTTATGGATAGTCGCATCCTCCGGGTATTCTTGTTTCTCCAGGTATCTCTTGATATCACAGAACCAAGGCTTATCATCCCGAACTTCGTCATTATTATAAGAAAAGGTTGGCTCATCCAATCTCATAATGCTGATGGAAGGGGTTTCATTTGCCCATTTGACTTTGAACATTGATGCTAGAGTGGCTAGCACGTCTGCTAAATAATTCTCTTCTCTTGGGATATGGTTGAATGTGATCTCTTAGAAGTATGGGATTAATTTTATCACATGCTCTCGGTATGGAATTAAATTTGGATGACGAGTCTCCCAATCTCCATTAATTTGGCTAATGACCAATGCAGAATCCCCATATACATCAAGATGCTTGATTCTCAAATCAATAGTGGCCTCAATTGTAACACCCTTCTAAAATACCCCAAATATTTAATTAAAATAGCAATATATCAATCAGAGTAATTATGCAATTAAGGGTGTCACACAATCATTTCACACCATTCACCAAATAACTGTCATGCTCTTTTATTAATTCAAAACATAAAGCATTTGCACAATACGCAGCGGATAGAAATCAAATCAATCATGCAAAACATGTAACATATTACATGTAAAATTATTCAACAAGGTAAAACATCCCGTCCCGATGTTACATCTATCAGAGCATGACCCACTAAGGAGACTACACTAGACTCCAAGCACTAGCTTCTACTCAATCACTGCTCGTTACCTGAAAAATAGTTGTAAGGGTGAGTTCCTCAATCGATATAATAAGCATTATAAAATATCATGTAATGCTAAGTAAATAACACATTAATCACCCTAATCATATCACACATTCGGTAATGGCACATCAACTCAAATGGCATACTCAATACCAACACAATTCATACTCATACCCAATGCCAACACAAACACACGTATAATATTGGAATACATCCATTCATATTATACGTCATACATACATTATGCAATGAGACTCCATGCATGCGGTACCGACTATTCGTGAACATATAGTTCACCTCACCGATCAAATCCAGATACGGCTACCAAGCCCAATAGTCCCACTCATTTGAGACCTAGTGACTCACTCACTAATTCCTCACCACGGGAATTAGCTACCACCCCAAGGACCATGCTATGCACGCTAATTCACCTAGCATGCAAACATCAACAACAGTCCATAATGACTAACTCACTAATTCCTCACTATGGGAATTAGCTACCACCATAAAGACCACAATATGCATGCTAAATCACCTAGCAATGCAAAATCATCAACAATAATCCACAATGGACATATGCTCACACTCTAAGCCATAAACAGTCCACTCACAATTGCATACATAACATATACATTCACAGCATTATGCATACCATCATACATTCATCAACACACGTATCAAAACATCATATCATGTCAAATAATTAATCACAGTATTAGCACCCTCCACTAATACCTATACTGCTCAAAACAGCGGGAATTAATCCCTATTACATCATACGCCAATATAGGCCAAACACCAATTATGCACACATTATTCAAATATTAATTTTTCCAATTTCCAACAGTGTTAACCGGTTAACGCCCTGGGTTAACCGGTTAACGCAACACAGAACACGCTTTCTGGCAAAACTCAACAGTGTTAACCGGTTAACGCCCTGGGTTAACCGGTTAACGCAGACAGAACAGCAATATTTTCACAACTCACAACAGTGTTAACCGGTTAACGCCCTGGGTTAACCGGTTAACGCAAGCAAAACAGCAATACCTCACAATTCCTAACAGTGTTAACCGGTTAACACCCTGGGTTAACCGGTTAACGCAAGACAGAAAGCTGTTCCTGCGCTAACACGAAGCAGAATGCAGAATTCTCCGCATTTTCCGCCGTTGGAGGACTTCCGGACCTCCGATTCCGATTCCGTAAAAAGCTATACGTTCGGGAAATCACAACTCACACAAATACAGATTCAATTACAGCTTTAACACAACTTATCCAACATAATTTTTCAGCATTCAACATCCCAATTAGGGTCAATTCAACGGTTTATCACTACCCATTACATGTTAACCCATAATACCCATTAAACGACGATAAACCCCCCTTACCTGAGTTAATCCGACGAATCTTTAAGCTTCAAGCTTTTCCGTTCTTCAACCCTTGCTCTCTTGCTCTTCTCTTTGCCCTTTCTCCCTTTTTGAGCCGCTTCTCTGTTTTCACGTGAAAACTCTTTTTACCAAAAATGGAACTCTTTTTCTTATTTCCAACTATATATATTTTCCAATAATTATTATTCCAATAATAATAATAATCCAATAATTCCAATTATTTAATTAAATTAATAAATATAATATTAACTTAAATTAAATAATTATCTTATTTTTATCGGGGTGTTACAACTCTCCCCCACTAAAAGAGTTTTCGTCCTCGAAAACATACCTCAAGCGAATAACTCCGGATAAGACTCCTTCATCTGACTCTCAAGTTCCCAAGTCACATTGCCACCTGCTGGTCCTCCCCAAGCTACCTTCACCAAAGCAATCTCTTTACCCCGCAACTGCTTCAACTCTCGATCCTCGATCCTCATAGGTGATGTTTCAACAGTCAGGTTATCTCTCACCTGTACATCATCTACTTTGACCACATGCGACGGATCAGGAATGTACCTCCTCAACTGAGACACATGAAAAACCTCATGCAAATTCGCAAGTGACGGCGGTAAAGCGATACGATAGGCTACCTCCCCTATCCTCTCCAAAATTTGATAAGGACCAATAAATCGAGGTGTCAACTTCTTCGACTTCAAAGCTCGACCAACCCCAGTTATCGGAGTAACACGAAGAAACACATGATCTCCCTCTTGAAACTCAAGTGACTTCCTCCTCTTGTCGTGATAACTCTTCTGACGACTCTGAGCAATTCTCATCTTCTCCTGAATCATCTTAATCTTTTCCGTAGTTTGTTGAACAATCTCCGGTCCAACCACAGCACTCTCACCGGACTCATACCAACATAAAGGTGTCCGACATCTTCTACCATACAAGGCTTCAAACG
Source organism: Lathyrus oleraceus (assembly GCF_024323335.1). Lineage (NCBI taxonomy): Eukaryota > Viridiplantae > Streptophyta > Magnoliopsida > Fabales > Fabaceae > Lathyrus > Lathyrus oleraceus. Next base: position 365,400,638 of record NC_066581.1, on the reverse strand, counting down.
GTGCCATACCAATGCTCGAATGAAAACTATTGTTGTAGGTAAACTCAATCAAAGGTAAATAACAATCCCAAGCACCTCCCTTTTCCAAAACACAAGCCCTCAAAAGATCCTCTAGTGACTGAATCGTCCTCTCAGTCTGACCATCAGTCTGCGGATGATATGCAGAACTCAATCTCAGCTTAGTTCCCAAAGCCTTCTGCAAACCTTCCCAAAACTTCGATGTAAATCTAGGATCTCTGTCCGAAACAATACTCGACGGAATACCATGCAAACTTACAATCTTCTCAATATACAACTCGGCTAATCTCTCTAACGGATAATCCATTCTGATCGGAATGAAGTGAGCCGATTTCGTCAATCTATCAACAATCACCCAAATAGCTTCAAAATTCTTACTTGTCCTCGGTAAACTAGAAACAAAATCCATACTGATACTATCCCACTTCCACTCTGGAATAACCAACGGTTGCATTAGCCCAGACGGCTTCTGATGCTCAATCTTTGACTTCTGACAAGTCAAACAAGAATAAACAAAACTCGCAATTTCTCTTTTCATTCCCGGCCACCAAAATAACTTTTTCAAATCATGATACATCTTCGTAGCCCCAGGATGAATACTCAGGCCACTACGATGTCCTTCCTCAAGAATACTCTTCTTAAGTTCGGTAACATCCGGAATACACACCCGATTACCAAATTTCAAAACACCATTCTCATCAACTCTGAATTCACCACCTTGATCTTGATTCACTAGAGTCAACTTATCAACCAAAAGCACATCGGATTTCTGACCCTCTCTAATCTCATCCAGAATACCACTCGTTAACTTCAACATTCCCAGTTTAACACTATTGTGAGTACTCTCACACACCAAACTCAAGTCTCTAAACTGCTCAATTAAATCCAATTCCTTAACCATTAACATAGACATATGCAATGATTTCCGACTCAATGCATCAGCCACTACGTTTGTTTTACCCGGATGGTAATTCAAACCAAAGTCATAATCCTTCAGAAACTCTAACCATCTCCTCTGTCTCATATTCAGCTCTTTCTGATCAAACAAATACTTTAAACTTTTATGGTCACTGAAAACCTCAAATCTTGACCCGTACAAGTAATGCCTCCATAACTTCAGAACAAATACCACGGCTGCCAACTCTAAATCGTGTGTCGGATAGTTCCTCTCATGAACCCTCAGTTGTCTCGAAGCATAAGCTATAACCTGCTTATTCTGCATCAACACACCACCCAAACCCAACAATGAAGCATCACAGTAAACCTCAAATGATTCCGACGAACTCGGTAATATCAGAATAGGAGCAGTAGTCAACCTTCTCTTTAACTCTTGGAAACCTTCTTCACATTTTGAGTCCCAAACAAATGCTTGCCCCTTTCTAGTCAACATCGTCAACGGTAACGCCAACTTAGAAAATCCCTCGATGAACTTCCTATAATAACCAGCCAAACCAAGAAAACTCCTTATCTCCGAAACTGACTTCGGAGCTTCCCACTTAGATACCGCTTCTATCTTAGAAGGATCAACAGCAACACCATCTCTTGAAATCACATGACCAAGAAAACTAACCTCTTCTAACCAAAATTCACACTTTGACAGTTTAGCAAATAACTTCTTTTCTCGTAGAACTCCTAAAACCACTCTCAAATGCTCAGCATGCTCTTCTTCAGATTTCGAATACACCAAAATATCGTCAATAAACACCACAACAAACTGATCTAGGTACGGATGGAAAATCCTATTCATATACTCCATAAACACTCCAGGCGCATTAGTCACACCAAAAGGCATTAAAGAATACTCATAATGTCCATACCTCGTTCTGAAAGCAGTCTTCTGAATATCCTCAGTTTTCACACGGATCTGATGATAACCCGATCTCAAATCTATTTTGCTGAACACACTCGCACCAACCAACTGATCCATCAAATCATCAATCCTCGGCAAAGGATACCGATTCTTGATCGTCACTTTATTCAGTTGCCTGTAGTCCACACACAACCTCATAGTACCTTCTTTCTTCTTAACCAATAACACTGGTGCACCCCACGGTGACACACTCGGACGAATAAATTTCTTATCCAACAGATCTTCCAACTGACTCTTCAATTCAGTTAACTCAACAGCAGACATACGGTACAGAGCCATTGACACCGGCCTAGTACCAGGTACCAAATCAATCGAGAACTCAACTTCACGCTCTGGCGGTAATTCATTCACTTCTTCCGGAAACACATCAGGAAAATCACACACCACAGCTAGATCGCAAATCACCAGTTTATCTTTAGCCTCCAAAGTCGCTAATAGCATAAACAACTCTGCCCCATCTGCTACTGCCTCATTCACTTGCCTCGCTGATAGAAACAAACTCTTTCCTTCCTCAATCTCAGGAAAAATCACAGTCTTATCAAAACAATTGATATAGACTCGGTTAAACACCAACCAGTTCATACCCAGAATAACATCAATCTGCACAAGTGGAAGACACATTAGGTCCATCCCAAAGTCTCTACCAAAAATACTCAAAGGAAAATTTAAACAAACTGAAGTAGTAGTCACTGAACCCTTCGCAGGAGTATCAATCACCATACTTCCATGCATCTCAGATATCTCTAACTTAAGTTTCACAGCACAATCCAAAGATATAAAGGAATGAGTCGCACCTGTGTCAATAATAGCTACAAGAGGAAAGCCATTAATATAACACGTACCTCGGATCAAACGATCATCTGCAGAAGTCTCAGAACCCGATAAAGCAAAGACCTTGCCTTCCGACTGGTTCTCTCTCTTCGGCTTAGGACACTGTGGGCTAATATGACCCAACTCTCCACAGTTGAAACAAGTCACAGTCTTCGACCGGCACTCTGCAGCCAAATGACCACCTTTTCCACACTTGAAACACTTCCTCTCAGCACTGGTACACTCATGGACACGATGTCCAGCCTAACCACATCTGTAACACTTAGCAGGGGCACTGGAGTCTCCCCCACTAGGCCTCTTCATCCCACTCTGTCTCTGGAAACCTTTGCCAGCTGCATACGGTTTCCCACTATCATTCTGATTCTTGCCTTTCCTATCAACCCTCTGCTGATAGCTCTCCGCTCTGGCCTTGGTATCCTGTTCAAAGATCCTGCAACAGTCAACCAAATCAGAAAACACTCTAATCCGCTGATATCCAATAGCCTGCTTGATCTCGGGACGTAACCCGTTCTCAAACTTCACACATTTTGAAAATTCCCCAGTAGCCTCATCATAGGGAGTGTAATACTTCGACAGCTCTGTGAACTTAGCAGCATACTCAGTAACAGACCGGTTGCCCTGCTTCAATTCTAAGAACTCTATCTCTTTCTTTCCTCTAACATCCTCTGGAAAATACTTCTTCAGGAATCTCTCTCTGAACACTGCCCAAGTGATCTCAGCATTCCCAGCAGATTCCAACTCAGTGCGGGTAGCAACCCACCAATCATCTGCTTCTTCTGACAGCATATGCGTACCGAACCTGACCTTCTGGTTATCGGCACACTCAGTCACTCGGAAGATCCTCTCGATCTCCTTCAACCATTTCTGAGCACCATCTGGATCGTATGCTCCCTTAAACATTGGAGGATTGTTCTTCTGGAACTCACTCAGTTGACGAGCAGCTCCCATTCCCACAACATTCGGATTTCCCCCAAGTACTCCAGCTAGCATACCCAGAGCCTCAGCAATCGCAGCATCGTCTCTACCTCTTCCAGCCATCTCTATTCTGAAAACCCAATCAAGCTAAAACAATAAGTACTGATAGGGTTACACAACACTTATCCCGTACAGGGGAAACAAAATAATTACGACTCGACTCGACCGACTATGCTCTGATACCACTAATGTAACACCCTTCTAAAATACCCCAAATATTTAATTAAAATAGCAATATATCAATCAGAGTAATTATGCAATTAAGGGTGTCACACAATCATTTCACACCATTCACCAAATAACTGTCATGCTCTTTTATTAATTCAAAACATAAAGCATTTGCACAATACGCAGCGGATAGAAATCAAATCAATCATGCAAAACATGTAACACATTACATGTAAAATTATTCAACAAGGTAAAACATCCCGTCCCGATGTTACATCTATCAGAGCATGACCCACTAAGGAGACTACACTAGACTCCAAGCACTAGCTTCTACTCAATCACTGCTCGTTACCTGAAAAATAGTTGTAAGGGTGAGTTCCTCAATCGATATAATAAGCATTATAAAATATCATGTAATGCTAAGTAAATAACACATTAATCACCCTAATCATATCACACATTCGGTAACGGCACATCAACTCAAATGGCATACTCAATACCAACACAATTCATACTCATACCCAATGCCAACACAAACACACGTATAATATTGGAATACATCCATTCATATTATACGTCATACATACATTATGCAATGAGACTCCATGCATGCGGTACCGACTATTCGTGAACATATAGTTCACCTCACCGATCAAATCCAGATACGGCTACCAAGCCCAATAGTCCCACTCATTTGAGACCTAGTGACTCACTCACTAATTCCTCACCACGGGAATTAGCTACCACCCCAAGGACCATGCTATGCACGCTAATTCACCTAGCATGCAAACATCAACAACAGTCCATAATGACTAACTCACTAATTCCTCACTATGGGAATTAGCTACCACCATAAAGACCACAATATGCATGCTAAATCACCTAGCAATGCAAAATCATCAACAATAATCCACAATGGACATATGCTCACATTCTAAGCCATAAACAGTCCACTCACAATTGCATATATAACATATACATTCACAACATTATGCATACCATCATACATTCATCAACACACGTATCAAAACATCATATCATGTCAAATAATTAATCACAGTATTAGCACCCTCCACTAATACCTATACTGCTCAAAACAGCGGGAATTAATCCCTATTACATCATACGCCAATATAGGCCAAACACCAATTATGCACACATTATTCAAATATTAATTTTTCCAATTTCCAACAGTGTTAACCGGTTAACGCTAGGGGTGTTCAGATCCAATCCAATCCAAAAAAAAAACCAAAAACCGAACCGAAAAAACCGAAATCCAAAAAACCGATTTTTTTTGGATGTATTTGGATCACCATGTTGCATTACCGATCGGTTCGGTTCGGTTTACGGTTGGTGTTTGGCCATGTTATTATTAAAAGAAAAAATCAAACAGATCTTGGTTAGTTAATTTTACTATTAATTTCATTAGGCATAGTATTATCATTGTCTTAAATGTTATTATTATTAGTATTAAAAGAAAAAAAAAGTAAGAAAAAAGAATTATGTTATCATTATTACTATTATTAAATTAAATAATTATTTTTGATATTATTATTATTAATTTAAATTATAGTCATTTATTATTATTATTATTATTATGCTATTTAACCAATAAATATCCCAAATATAAAAAAATAATAGTACAAGATCTTGCAATAAAAAATAATATTTTTTCCTTCCTCAATCCTACAAAAACATTTCAAAATCAACCCCAAATTAAAACCAGATCAAAACTTCATTTTTCTTCCCAGATAAAAATAGAAAAAAAATCAAAATCTTTTTACATTGCTATTATTATTATTATCAATTATTATTCTTATTTACAAGTAAAATTCATAAAATGTTTTTTCAGGATATCATTAATATCTTTATTATTAGTATTGATTCCTTTAATTATTATTGATTTACTATCATCAATTATCCGGATTATCCTCATCAATTATCCAGATTATTATCATCAAACATCAAGTCAAAAAAATCATTTTTTATCATTTAATTAAAAACATTAATTTTTTCATTAAAATTATAATTTTATGCCTAAAATCTCAAAATATCATAAAATAAAAAAAATTTGGAAATATTTTGTTTATATTTTATTTTAGGATAGTAATTCAATTTCATTTAACATTTCATTTTAGGATAGTAATTTAAATCGATTTTTAATATTAAAAAAAATATACAAAAAATATTAAGTGATTTTGTTCTTTTTAAATTATTCCATAATACTTTTATTTTAGAAATAATCAACATTACTAGTTTCTAAAGCTAAAGATATGAGTTTATTTCTTAACTTTCGGTTTTCCTTTTTAGATGATTTTTAAAAATTATTATTCTGTACTTTTATGTATTATTAGTAAAACAAAAATCAGAAAAATATGTCATTTATTTGATTGACTTCATTTTTAGCATGTTTTAAATATAAATATAGAACTTTAGGAAATATCAATTTAATTAATAAAAATAATTGAAATTCAAATAAAATGAAATATACTTTTTCTGGACTTTTGGATTGTTTTAATTAATTGTTTGAATAAAATTAATTTGTTCCTTCTTAATTTAACCTAATTTTATCTATAAATAGTACACATATTCACACTTTCCAATCATCCACAATTTACATATTCTTATCCTAAAATTGTTGCTCTTCACATCGAAGAACAACAACAAATAAATCCTAGACTCCAAAATCAAGTTGATCAAGAAATATCAAAAGAAAAAGGAAGAACGCGAGGAATAGGAGGAAGGAAGCAACAGCTTACGTGGGTCACGACACTTCAGGTTGGTATCTTCATACTATTGATTATCGATTGTATATATTTTTTCTTGAATTCTTGTTTGGATTGCGATTTGGGGTCTGAATTAATTTTTGTGTGTTTTATTATTAAATAATTATGTATTTGAGTATTTAATTAATTTGATGTTGTATATACTTAATTTTGTTTTTGTGTAAGATTAAGTTTTATTAAATTTTTATATAATCAAGTTTAATTATCATCATAAAATAAAATAACCTAACTTTACAAAATTCTATTCCTCGTAAAAAAAAATTTATACAATTTTCACAATTTTGTTTTACATCTAATTAACATATTATCTTGCCAAAACTCATAAACATAATTCTAATAACTTAAAACAAAATCTCACGAAGCCTAATAAAACAAACCTGCATTTTATTTTTCAGTGAGTTTACAAACTTTCTCACACTAACACAATTTCAAACACATCTTAAAAAAGGGCTAAATTGTTAACATTGAACCTTCCATATTTTTTCAGTAAACAAAACTCAATACATAATATACTTCCGGCCTATTTTTTAAGGGATAAAGATAAGGGATAAAGATAAAGGATAAAGATAAGGGATAAAAATAAGGGACAAACATGTATAAAATTCTATAACAATTTTAAGGGATAAAAACAAGGATAAAATTTATGGGATAAAATATAGGGATAATTTCTAGGATTTTAAGGATATAAATTAGGGATAAAATTGGGATAGGGGATGTATCTTATTATATTTTATTTAATTTTCTTAATTAAATTAAATTATATTTTCAAATCAAATGGGACAAAGACATGGGATAAAGTACTAGGAATTTTCAAGGGATAAAATTATGGACAAAATTAGGGATAAGGGTTATGTCTAAATATTCGATTATAATCACTAATTTATTTTCTTAAATAAGTTAAATATTTTTATTTTTATAACATAACATGGGATAAAATCTATAACATTTGTTAGGGATAAAATTGGGATAAGGGATATATCTTATTATATCTAAATTAATTTATTTTTATTAATTAAATTAAATCATATTTTTAAATTTAATGGGATAAGAATGCGGGATACAACGTGGGATAAAACTATTTTGTTTTCAAGGGTTAAATTTGGGATAAAATTGGGATAAAGGATTACATTTAATACATAAATATGACTCTTTATTTATTTTCTCAAATAAATTAAAACAATATTTTTCGCAAGGGATAAAGGGATAAAATCAATTCAAACTCACTTCAAATCATAAGACCTCTACCCTAGTGTATTGAGGCATTTTCTAAGATTACTTCTCCGCTCCTGATGCGTGAGAACTTTTAAGGGATAAAAATAATCAATCAATCAACGTTTTTTTAAGAAGAACTACGGTACTCTGATCCCTCGCCTAATGTGAAGGTACGTAGGCATAGAGTTGTAAACTCTAGCGAGTACAATTATGAAAAATATTTTTGGGTCTCTCGTCCATTTGAATGTAATACCTTCTAAATAAATAAATAATTAACAATTAATAAATATTAAAGCAAACACTTTAGAAACGCACACTAGCCCTAGAATCGTAGGAGGATCCCATTGAGTACAATGGAGGTAAGGGGTGCCTAACACCTTCCTCTTACTTAACTGACTCCCGAACCTAGTCTCTTACGCTCAATTATTAGGTTTTATCATTATTTCCCTGTTCCTTAGGAACGAATAAAGGATGGTGGAGACTCTGTCATTTTTCCAGCCGCGACACGGTTAACGCAAGCAAAACAACAATACCTCACAATTCCTAACAGTGTTAACCGGTTAACACCCTGGGTTAACCGGTTAACGCAAGATAGAAAGCTGTTCCTGCACTAACACGAAGCAGAATGCAGAATTCTCCGCATTTTCCGCCGTTGGAGGACTTCCGGACCTCCGATTCCGATTCCGTAAAAAGCTATACGTTCGGGAAATCACAACTCACACAAATACAGATTCAATTACAGCTTTAACACAACTTATCCAACACAATTTTTCAGCATTCAACATCCCAATTAGGGTCAATTCAACGGTTTATCACTACCCATTACATGTTAACCCATAATACCCATTAAACGACGATAAACCCCCCTTACCTGAGTTAATCCGGCGAATCTTTAAGCTTCAAGCTTTTCCGTTCTTCAACCCTTGCTCTCTTGCTCTTCTCTTTGCCCTTTCTCCCTTTTTGAGTCGCTTCTCTGTTTTCACGTGAAAACTCTTTTTACCAAAAATGGAACTCTTTTCTTATTTCCAACTTATATATATTTTCCAATAATTATTATTCCAATAATAATAATAATCCAATAATTCCAATTATTTAATTAAATTAATAAATATAATATTAACTTAAATTAAATAATTATCTTATTTTTATCGGGGTGTTACATCAATCTCATAGATGCAAGCTTCATATTCAACCATGTTATTGGTGCAATCAAAACAGATTCTGGCAGTGAAAGGAATGTGAAAACCTGTGGGAGAGGTAATCACAGCTCCCACACCGTTTCCTAAAGTATTTGAAGCACTGTCGAACACGAGCGTCCATCAATCCTAGTTCTGGGTCTGGTCGGTTGTAATATTCGTTGAGAAACAACACGTCTTCATCAGGAAAATCGAACTTCATCGGCAGGTAATCCTCCACAGGATGATGAGCTAGGTATTCAGCAATTATACTACTCTTGATGGCCTTCTGAGTCGTATATTGGATATCATATTCTGTTAAAATCATTTACCAACAGGCAACCCTCCCTGTGAGAGTCGACTTCTCAAAGATATATTTGATTGGGTCCATCTTCGAAATCAAAAGGGTAGTGCGAGTCAACATGTACTGTCTTAGCCGGCGAGCAACCCACGTTAGAGCACAACAAGTTTTGTCAAGCAGTGAATATTTGGTTTCATAGTTGGTAAACTTTTTGCTCAGGTAGTATATTGCATGCTCTTTTCGGCCAGACTCATCATGTTGGCCTAATACACACCCCATCGACTCGTCGAGGACAATGAGATACAAGATTAAGGGTCTACCCTCTACTGGAGGCATAAGAACTGGAGGTTCTTGCAAGTACTCTTTTATTTTCTTGAATGCCTTTTGATAATTATCATTCCACACCACTGCCTGATCTTTTCTTAACAATTTGAACATTGGTTCACAAGTAGCTATAATATTGGAGATAAACCTAGCAATTTAATTCAATCTCCCTAAGAAACCATGCACTTATTTTTCGGTTCTTGGCTCAGGCATCTCGTGAATCACTTTTATCTTTGTAGGGTCGACCTCAATTCCTCTTTCACTGATCAAAAAGCCAAGTAATTTACCAGACCTTACTCCAAAAGTACATTTGTTGGGATTTAGCCTTAGCATGAACTTCCTTAATCTTTCAAACAACTTTCGTAAGTTGATTCAATGTTCTTCCTCTGTGTGGGATTTCGCAATCATATCGTCCACGTAGCACTCAATTTCTTATAAATCGTGTCATGGAATAGGGTTACCATCGCACGCTGGTAAGTTGCCCCTGCGTTCTTCAGACCAAAAGGCATAAATTTATAACAAAAGGTTCCCCAAGGTGTAATAAACATGGTCTTCTCCATGTTTTCAGGAGCCATTTTAATCTGATTATAACCAGAGAAACCGTCCATGAAAGAAAATACTGAGAACTGCGCAGTGTTGTCGACCAATACATCAATGTGAGGGAGCGGAAAATCATCCTTGGGACTTGCTCTGTTAAAATCACAATAATCAACACACATCTGTACTTTACCGTCTTTTTAGGTACTGGAACGATGTTAGATACCCACGGAGGATAAGAAGTAACTGCCAGAAAACATGCATCAAATTGCTTTTTCACTTTATCTTTGATCTTTTTAGACATATCAGGACGTGTTCTTCGAAGCTTCTGCTTAACTAGTGGACATTCTTCTTTCAAAGGTAGCCGATGCACCATAATATCGGCGTCCAGCCCTGGCATGTCTTGATAGGACCAAGAGAATACATCGATAAACTCCCGCAGCATGTCGATCAACCTGGTCTTCACACTTTCTTCAAAAGAAGAATCTATTCTGACCTCTTTTATGTCGTCCTCATTTCCAAGATTCACAACCTCAATGTCTTCTTGGTGCGGCTGGATGACATTTTCCTCTTGCCTCAATAATCTTGCCAACTCTTCAGGGAGTTCACTGTCTTTGTCACCTTCTTCTTCGGCTTGGTAGATCGGATTGTCAAAGTCATAATTAGCGATAGCAAAATCGTTATCAATGGGGTCCGAGGTGGATGTGGATTTGCATCAATGATGTTTTTTATGCTTTTTAGGAAGTGTGTGGTGAAAGGAAAATATTGCCATTTTTTAAACGAAATATAAAAGTAAAATAGAAAAGCAAGGATCAAAGTTTTGAATGCGAAAATGTCCTTTATTTTAAGATAAAAATTGCAAATGAAACAGGGTGGCCCTACATGATCCACCACGCCTTGGGCAGAGCGTGGGAGTTATTGCATGATAAGAAAACAAAATAAAATTATTCTTGATTAATTGTGACTTGGGTGACATCCTTTGCAGTCCAATTGCGGAGTTCTTCACCTGGAACACTTGGCCGGATCCAATTGTTGATGTCATAATCACTATTATCATCATCACCAGCAGGATTGACCTGATCATTATTGATAAATCCAGCACTTGTAAATCTCACTAGAGTGAGAACTTTTGGGGCTTGGGGGGCTTCAGAAGCTACGTCTTGCTGGGAATTACTGAAACCGAGGCCCAATTTGTCAAATTTCAAAGGAAGGTCCAACACACGACCCCAACCTTTGGGGTGACCACTCTTAACCACTGCTTTGGCATCCTTCAATGAAGACATGGAAACTACAGGCCTTTTATCCTCAGAACGAGGGGTTTTGATCATTTGGACTGCCTCGAACACTTGAAATGGAGTTTCATGTACTTCCCCTTCAACTTAGACATATCGGAAGGATGTCAGATGACTCACTATGTAGTCTTCTTTGCCACACACAGTAATAATCTTACCACCACTTGAGAATTTCATTTTCTAATGTAATGTAGATGTTACATCACTTGCCCCATGAATCCACGGGAGTCCTAGCAAACAACAATATGCGGGTTGTATATCCATGACGAATAATGTCGTACCGAAAACTTGGGGTACAATTTTGACAGTTAGGTCTACTTCATCAAAAACAGCTCTTCGAGACCCATCAAAGGCCCAGACTATCAAGTTGTTGGGGTACAATTCACTTCCTGCATAATCAATCTTCATTAGGGCAGATTTATGCAGCACATTCAAGGATGATCTGGTGTGTCTACCAACACACGGGATAATGTAGTTCCTTTGCATTCCATTGAAATATGCAAGGCTTTGTTATGATTGCGTCCTTCTGGAGGAAGATCAAAGTCTGTAAAACCCAAACCATTATCAGCTGAAATACTGGCCACAACCCCTTCTAGTTGGTTGACAGTGATGTTTTGTGGCACAAAATCAGAACTCAATAATTTCATCAAGGCATTCTTGTGAGCTTCGGAACACAACAACAAGTACAAGATTGAATTCTTAGACGGCGTCTGGCTCAGATGATCTATCACTTTATAGTCACTTTTCCTGATTAATCTTAATAACTCTTTAACTTCTGGGGGACGAAGAAGTTCCATGTACTACATTCAGAGCATTAACTTGTGCGGACCCCGAATTGTCACTCACCACTTGTTTACCCTTGGCTCTTGCTAAGGCATCAGCATTATCTTGGACGTTTTGTGGAGAATACACCCTACACTTCTGGTAATTCTTCCTATACCGGCAGAGTGTCAACATTCAAACTTGTGTCTTCACTGGTGGTTTGTCTTCAGATCGCCTCCCTTCTTGCTTTACTCCATGGTAATAAACATTTGACCCATAATGCCAAGGTACAACATTCTCGCGGGAGTAAGGGATAGGATCAGGCAACGTGATTATCAAGGGTGTAGGCCTAGCAAGCGCGAAATACTTGCAGGAGTATATGGAATGGAAATTACTGCCACCTCTTTCTATTCAACTCCCTCGTCTTTCACGATCTTATTACACTGTAGAATACCTTCATTGATCAAATTTGGATCCCAATCCTCAGGCTAACACATCCTCGGGCTGATGCTGGCATCCACAACAATTTAGGGGACACCCAAGACAAACACCGTTTTGGATCAGGTAACTCTTAATACGCGGTAAAGGAGTAGACAACAGGTTTACATCCATGATTAAGTTCAAACTCTCACCCTCTTCCACCATATTAACAGTAGGTCCGCCGTGAGTTGGCATCAGATTTTGAATAACATTAGGCCCATTGTCCAGGGTGAACTAATGACCTTCGATTCCAATAATTCTTGCACTTTGTATTAAGGGCCCAATAATTCTCCACATCATGACCTATACCGCCAGAATAAAATTCGCAACGAGCATTAGGATTATAACCTGCAGGGAGTCTCTCAGGAGGAGGTGACATGCCCCTTAAATTAACCAACTTCAATTATAATAGATGTTGGAGTACTTGAGAATAAGTCATAGGGAGCATATCAAACACTTTCTCGATCCTAGGTTGTCTTGGCTGATTATAATTGCGACGAGGAACGATTTGCTATTGTTGTTGTTGTTGGTATTATGGTTGTTGTTGCTGAGGAGTTGCGGTGACTGGAATGGCCATGACATTCACCTGATGTTGTTAACGTGGATGGTGATGTTGATGTTGATAATGTTGTTGATGTGATAGTGTTGTTGATGATGTGGTTGGTATTGTTGTATACCCCTGCCTCTCTGAATATAAGCAACACTTGATTCACCCTCCTTCTTCTTAGTATAACCATTGAACGACTTCTTACTAACTCCGCCTACATAACTCCCAGTAGTGGTTGACTGTATTTTATCTATCTTGAGACCAACTTCAATTCTCTCCAACCATGACTAACTCAGAAAAACAGTAGAAGTACTACCCATCATTATGTCGTAGTAAGTACCTTACAAGGTACCCATGAACATGTCAACCAGTTCTCTCTCCATCAATGGAGGTTGAACTCTAGCAACTAGTTCACGCCATTCCTAAGCGTATTCCTTGAATGACTCATTCGGTCCCTGAGTTAGACTTGTAATTGGGTCCTATTTGGTGTCATGTCAATGTTGTATTGGTAGCGCTTCACAGATGCTTCCACCAAGTCCCTCCAGTTTCTAATGTACGTCCTTTCCAGATGCATATACCATTCCAAGGATGCCCCAGCTAGCCTATCCTGGAAGAAAATGCATTAACAACCTCTCATCTTCAGGATAAGCAGACATCTTGTGATAATAAGCTCTGACATGTGTCTTTGGGTAGGTCGTACCAGTATATTTGTCGAAGATAGGAACTTTGAACTTAGGTGGAAACCCTTACCCCTGGCACCAGTCCCAGGTCAGTAACGTCCATCCCTAAAACACCTTGTCCTTCTACGGCCTTCAACCTTTCTTCCAACAGATGGTATTTCTTATCATTAGCATGAGAACTTATGTCACTGTTATGCATTGAATACATATCTTGTTGTTACGATCCATTTCCAAATCTTGCATTTGAGGGTCTCCATTTACATTGGGATGCCCTTGCATGTCCTCAACAGATGTGGTGCTCCATGATTGTAAAGTGGTGGTGGAGAAGGTGGAAAATTTCCATGCAAACCCTGGTTACGAGCATGATAACCATTAGCATGTTGATCATTGAAATTCAGCCCATCAAAATTTATAGCAATTTTGGGACAAGGTTATCCCACAGAAACATCTTCAAATATCAACTCAGATCGTTCATTCTCAACATGAGGTCTCTCCATAAGAGCCCTCAATTTCCTGATTACGAGTCACATTGGTAATAGCCTCCACGAATTGTGCCATCCTAGCATCCATTTGGTTCCTCACCTCTTCAATGTTAGCCTGAATTTGATCCATCTGACGTTCTGGTTGCTTCTTGTGGCGTAACGGTAAATGACTGGATTTGCAATCTCTGCTAAGAAGAGCAAAGTGAATAAGAGAAGTCTGACCAGAAAACCTGTTATGAATGCAGTATGAATGCATGAATGAATGCATGCATGTAATGGCATGCTTATGTATTTCCAGGGTTCTAAAATTTTGATTCAAGTTATATAAGCAAAAGGTAATAGAAGATAGATAATGAGCTTAGGTAGACTGAACTGCTCTGTTCATTAACAAACAAGAGGAACATACATAGTTCCCGAGGAATAAGTAGATAATCAAAGCAAGAGTGAAAATCAAAAGATCCCATCCACAATCCTGATTGGGTATTAGTACATGAAAAACAAAAAGACCAAATTAAATCTTCAAATCCACATAGGTCAGAGGTCCTCCACACTTGAGATACTTCAGACTCCAAGCTTTGGACTCTTCAAACATCTTCTTTGTTTCTTCCTGATTGTGTTTCTGGATAAGGTTTTGGATAACCATATATTTTTGAGAAATCATATCATCCAAGTACCTACATTGATCAATCAACTTCTCACATTCGTTGCATTATGGGAGTTGGATTTGTAAAGGAGCGTCTCTCTTATTTCAACTGAGCTTTAAGGCTTGCAATCTCCCCCACAGATTTCTCCAAGTTAATGTGGCTCCCTTGAGCTGAATTTCCACCCATCCTCTGAGTATTTTCCTCTTCGAATTGAGTATTCTTATCCTGAAGCTTCTTCTCCAGTCTTTTAATCTTGTCTCTGTAACTTTTCTCCATCTTGGCTTTGGTGACCTTAAGTGATTCCTGCTCTCGATATTTTTGCTTGATTTCTTCTTCAACCTCTTCAAGAGCTCTCTTTTGTTCTTCAATAATTATATAAGTATCCCCTCTACTGTTAATTCTTTTTTAGTCTTCTTTCTGACTCTTCCATATACAGCTAGACCATATTCCCCAAGCAATTAATCATTTTCTCTAAGTTTATGAGCCAAATCCATCTTTCTTGCCTAAAGCTGAAAACTTGCATGCTCAAATCTTCCTTTCCTGCTTCAACTTCTTACTCAAAAGCAAAGTTTGATTAAAGTATTCTCTAGGCACAAAATCAGGGTGATCTGGCTCTTGAGGATATAATGGCTTCTCCATTGGAAAAGGCAACAAGACAGTTTGAATTCTCTCTTTGATCCAGTCTGTATAAGGAGGGTAAGCAACACAAACTTTCTTGCCAAATAATTATTTTCCCTTACATGAAATGTGGCTCCAAGCCTTAGCATCCTTCTTCATCATCTCAACATCATCGGCCACATTGTAGAATAAAGATTCTTGTATACTTTTATCCTCTGGAGGTCCTTTTAAAGCATAGCCCACTTGTCTTTGAGACATCACATGATTGTCGTTTATACCTCCCCTAATGCCCATGAATGGCACATTAGGAAATTCTCCATGATGTCGTTTATACAATTGGAATGTACAAAAATCATGTGAACATGACCATTAACCGGTCATGTCTCACTTAAGTTGTAGTGGACAAAACAAAGTCCCAACCAATCATAAACGGCCAGCGAATCGTCTCCTACCTCAAGCTATGCACATACAAGCCCTAACCTCGATTCTAAAGGTATCATGTCCAGTCCAAATATCTTCTTCCACAATGCATGAAAACGAATGAAATAAGAAAATAAAATATAGATCTCGTGGAGCACTACAATGACATTTCAAACAAAATTTAAAAAAACAAGGCCTAATTTAGGAGAAATATGGCATGAAATTTGGAGAAAAACACACTATAATCAAAACTTCAGCAAGCTAAAACATCACTATTCGGGTATACAGATGAAAATAACACACTGAGCTAACATCAAACAACACTCTTAATCATCTTATAGCTGTTGACATGTTGAAAATGGAGGTGATATAATGAATAGATGACCTACCTAGGGAGAAGATCCACTGTTTCTTGATCCCAAAAGAGTTGCAGAAGCAAGGCAAATGAAGCTTGGTTCTCTCTTCAAGCTGAAATGGGTTGGATGAGTAGTAAAGATCCCAATCCAGAAATGAAATGTGCAAAAACTTTGTGAGGTGTTGCAGCTCCCAAGTATCTTCTTTCTCAAAAATGGTCTCCTTTTCTTATAACTAGGTTAAAGTTAGCTTATATATCCCTCTGCAGATGAGGTGTCATGCCTTGCCTTTTCACAAATCCGTTGGAGGGTAAGTTGGTCCATTTGTGTAGGAAAACTTTGGTATGCAGAGTTGCGTTTGACTTGTAAAGAATATGGGGGTTATATCATTTTAGGGTGCTGAGATAAAGTGGGAAAGGGATAAGTCTCATTGCTTAGGAAGGAGTGTGTATGGAGCAAGTTTGGAAAAAAAGCATATTTCCCTCATTTGGTAATTCTGACATGACATGCATGCATGGGATGGCATGATGCTTGGCTAAAAGAGAGTAAAGAATGAGGTGTAATTAAGTGGGGAATGGACTTGCTTCAAGGAAATGCATCATCATTCAAAAATTCGACCAAGAGATGAGGCAATGGAGCTTGCAAAATGATGACATTGAACCAATATAACTCAATGTTCTCTTGGCTAAATGGAGTGAATTAGAGCTTTTTGAAAAGAGGGAAATGAGAGGAACAAGTTTCGTGTTGGGGACATTCGAAACAAATCCTTGAGCTCCTTCAAAAGTGGCCACGAAGATGACTACTGAAACTGCATATCAAGATGGAAAGCACAATTCAATTATGACCATTGAAATCCTGACTTGCTATGTCCATAGCTTGCTCCAAGTTACCAAATATGAAGATGTTTGAATCAAAAGTGGGGAAATCCTGACTTGCTATGTCCATAACTTTCATGTTGAGGTTGAATCCAATGAGATCTAGAACTTTGTGAAAAATGGGCATGAAGTATGTGGTTTGGAATGAATAAAAACTTAGAAAAATTTCACTAAGTACAAATCCCACTCAACAATCCAAGGTCATGGCTTGTGAGAGTGATATCTTGAGCTATGGTGATCCAAATGACTTGCTCTTAGAATTAATGGAAAGGGGATACCTAATACTATAACTTTCATGTTGGAAACCAAATGAGATGAAACCCTTAAGGTCCTGAAAAAATGCCATGAACAATGCTGGTAATCTGACTTGGGATACTTAGAAAATTTCTAAGTCTGGGACAAATGGATGAATTTGAAACACTCCACTTTCCACGACCATATCTTAGGCTATAATGATCCAAATGACTCAATCTTGGTACCTCCTTGAAGCTTGGAGGGAGAGAACAAAATCCATGTTAAGGCAACTTGATTTGGAGTCTTGATATTTAGAACAACGGCCATGAACGTAGTTGTTTATTAACACCAAACTTGCCATAATAGTAAGTTTTAACAACCGTAGTTTCCAATTTAAGTAACTTTCCACAATCTTGATTTTTGATGAATCTCTTGACTTTTCTTGATCGAATTTCACACATAGACCAATTTTGACTTGAGGAACACAATATTGACTAAAAAATCAAAAGTTGACTTTTTAACTTGCCTAGTTGACTTTCCCCCAATTGAATCAAACCAATAATCCTCTGAACAATTGAACCTCTTATAAATGGAATTGATGGACATCTTTTACACATAGACGCTTAGGGACACTAGAATACCATGGAATCAATTCTTGCTCAAAAAGTCAGAAATAAACTGATTATCACAAATCCTAATTCTAGTAAAAAATGATAAGATAAGAGTGCACATCCTCAAAACCTCGATTCTTCTAGGGAAAGTGGGGAAAAACTTTGGAACAAAGATATCTTGTGTGATAATAGGATGAAATGATCCAAGATTAGTCCATGAGTATTCCACATACTGATATAATCAATATTTCTAGCTTAGGGATCAAGAGATATGAGAGTGTGATCCACTTCCATTCTCTTGCAATTTTCATTAAATGATGAGGTAATGGGCCATTGAGATGTACTAGGGTATGAGGAAAAACTTGTAGCTCTAATGATCAAGAGTTTGATGGTATCCCACCCCTTGCACTGATTGTCACGTTTCTTCCTTCTAAAGCTTGAAGGAAGTCTCAAAAGGGATGCCTGATCTCATAACCATAGGGCCAATGATATGCATGAATGGATGTGATGATAAACATAAGCCAACTATATAAAAAATAATAGGGTAAACTTGGGGTACAACAGGCGGTAAAGGTTCCTCCATAAAGATCCAACATGTGTAATCACTCAAAGGGAAGTAAAGGGTTCCTTCACTCTTTAGTTTCTGCAAACAACAATAATTCAAATTTATATGATAACTTGAGGTGCCACATTATAAACACATGCACCTTATTACCAATGCAAGAGAAAATAGTTCTCCTTAGAAAACAAATAATATCATAAATTTAACCCACAAATGGAAAAAGGTGTATCTCACCTTAAATAAACAAATGAATAAGTTAAATTAAACATGGCTTAACACCCTAAATAATTTAAAGGTTTATGATAAGTATCTTCTTCTACCACCTTCATACTCTCCTACGGTAAGGAAGAAAAATATTCATCCTTGGGAGTTACCTCTTGTGGGTTGTTCTCCAATTTCACGTCTACAATGTTCACTCCCCTGCACATATGCTTGTTGGGTGTGGGCCATATTGTATTTCAGCTTCATGCTCTCTAAGTAACATTCCTAGCGATCTTTTGATTCTTTATATAACCCCAACTCACCACTCGAGGAGTGGGTATTTCATGCATATATACAACATAGATAAGGAGGACTTGAGTTGGTTAAAAGCAAATCACCCATAATCATGTTATCGAGGAAGACGCATTTATGACTAGATATCTTACCTTGATCAACATGGTGTTATCCTTAGCTCTAAATGTGGTCTTTAGGGTTATAACCTTTTACCTGCACTTTCCCTCCAAGAATCCTACCAAAGAGCCTTGGAAGGATTTTAGGTTGTCTAAGTCTAGGAGGAGTCTTTCAGAAGCCTCCCAATAGAGGATGTCTAGAGATCTTCCTTGACATCAACACTTTATTAATCTCCAATTGTCACATCATACAGTTATGACCATGAGGTCATTGTCCATGGTGGTGAATGTCTACAATGTTCTCTCAGAAAGGTAATCTCATATTTTGGGGTCATATCTCGTCCAAATCAGAGTTATTGGCAAGCCTTCGATGGTAAGATCTAGTGAGCGTATCTCATGTGAGCGGAACTAGTATCCCCGCCCCAATGAATCCTCTGCATGGTGTTAAGGGTGTGGCGCCAAGTTTTTCCTTGCCCCCTACTTGATTCCTTGCCTTTTTTTAGACCCATAACTATCTCGAAGCGTCTCGCCCTTGAGAGTGGATTCGCTCGACATCTGGGCAGAATCTCCTCTACATATTAATTCAAATGTCCTCTTGGATGAGACACTTAATCCTTATTGAGTTGATAACAATCCTCAGGTAGTTCCCCTTGACTTGTGGAATTTGCACCACCTACTAGGCCAGGGCCCCATGACATATGACTTGGACCTGTGGCATTGGAATGTCATGTGCGTGAAGGACTACATGTCATATATGTGCACGACGGGTGTTCAGGGGCGTGAAACTCTCTCTAGGTTTTCTACTTC